>NC_053023.1:243717950-243837505 GCF_003073215.2 Triticum urartu | reverse complement strand
TCTGCCTAAGCCTTATAGTTTGCAGATAAACGTAGAAAAATTCAGCTACAAACCAATAGCTGTCCAGTCACCACCTCAAATGGTACTACTGCAGCTAATCTGACAAGTGACAACACACAACCTTATCACTCAGATGTTTCATTGGCACAACAGTGGTATTTTGGCAACTACGACAACAATTGCACAGATTACTTTTTGAATTAGTTAATTAGTTCTCAAATGCAAGCCAACTGGTTGAAAACAGTAAAACTATACGAAATAGGAAGCAGTATCAGAATCAGAATTTCTAAACAGCCCTTCCAAGAATTATGTTCATTAGCTGGACTTATGCATATGCATTCAGTAGAGCATGTTCAAGTTTTATTTCACCAAAAAAATGTAAATATATGTGAAATGCAACAAAATTCGGTAAACAGCCTGCCTGAAATCCTGAATTATAGGGAAATTATTTTTTTCAAAAATCAACAGTGCATACTAACCCAATTTGCCTACATTGGTAAGTTCTTGATTTTCAGTACATTCACGACAGCAAACAGAAGTGTTGGCAACAAAGGGGTACCTCTTGCCTGGAGAAAGTATCACTGAATTCTTCAAACAAAGCCGTGAACAAATAGGTAGCAAATTCTCTAGCCTTGTCTTCCTTGCAAGCCAATAGGTAATCGCTCACTGAGAGATATGACATAAAATGGTCCTAGTGCAAGTTTTTATGTCTCAGTCAGCATGGGTAGGCAAACATACGTGCTCACTTGACAGTCATTACGAGATACCGAAGAACTGACCTTTACTAATTCAGTATTTCCATGAATGCATTGGTGAAACAATGTCTCCCGGATATATCCTTGTAAGATCTTGGATTTCAGTATTTTCTCAGCACTTTTCTGCAGAGCACCCCCATTGGCATATATGAGCATGATGAGCCAAACATCAATCACTTTGTGATCCCTTGCATGGTCAACTAATTTCAACTCCTTCAAGAAGGCCTCACAAAGCATCTGCATCAATAAGAAAGCAAATTCCAGTTGAAACTCCAACGTGCAGTGCTGCATTCCGAGATACGGTGTAGATTAAGATACCCTACATTCTTAAACCGGAGGCCTGATCTCAAGGCATCAAGGATTGCTCCATCAGTGCTAGTTGCTGATGCCTTCCCTTTCAGCTTCTTGCTCCGAGCAGCACGTGGATCCACCACACCAACAAACTTCAGTTGCTCGCGGATCTGCGATATAATCCTGCCAACATTGGCTGGTGTGGCAGACAGCAACAAGAACCTGAGTAAGTGTGGCATCTGATCTGCATGAATCGTCCGGATGCATGATATTGCAACTGTAACCGCCTTCAAATATTCCCACAGCACAAGACAACTGTTAAGCCACAATGTACATCATCATACACAAAACAAGAAGAAAGAAAATCGTTGCAACAATCACCTGCTCCTGCAGCAGCGCATCGAGGTTAAGGTTTGACAAAGTGTCGAGCACAGCAACCACGACTTGGCAGTCCTCCTGCAGCAACTTCTCCAGAGCGGAGACCACAGCAGCATGGCTCTGGTCGCCCACAATCTCCGGGATCGAACCGATGATCTCCTTCTTGAGCCGGGGTGGTGCTACCGAGAGCACCTCCATAAGCTTGGTGACAAAGGTGTCGGCATCGACAAGGAAATCAAGCCAGCGGAACTGAGCAACGATAAGCCTCCCCACGTCGTCCTGCAGAGGCACCCCATCGAGCGCGTCGTCGTCGAAGTGCTCGGGCAGCTTGTCGAGGAGGAGCCCCAGGAGACCGGGCTGGAGCGCGGGGACGGAGAGGAGCACCCGCGCCAGGCTCTGCGACCGCGGGGAGGTGGGCAGGAGTAGCTGGCGCAGCCGCGTGGGGGACTCGGCGAAGGCAGCGAGCCCCGCGAGGAGGCGCGCGGGGAGGTCTGCCGCGGGGTCCGCGGCGAGCGCGCGGGTGAGGCGGGGTACGAAGGTGGGCGCGGACGGGAGGGAAGGGGGCAGGTGCGGCGGGACGAGGAGCGTGCAGCCGGCGTCCGCAAGGAGCGCGGCTGCCGCGTCGACGGCGGAGGGTTCGGCCGGGGTGGGCACGGACGATGTCGCTAACGGCGGCGGCGGCGGCGGCGGCCCGGGTGCTGTGGGCGCCGGCGGTGGCCGCTTTCGCGGGTTGCTGCGCTGCAGGAACACCATCGCTGATCGCCGCTACCAGGAAGCTTCTTCGGGATTTTGGGGGGGATTTAGGGGAATGAAAGTTTCGCGCCACAGATACAGAGGGAACGCTTCTTAATTCACATTCACATCATTGTATCAAGTTCAGGACCCTCTGACACGTCGGGTCAGATGATAAACCTTGTGGTGGGTGAGCAGTTTCCAAACTCTTTGAGGGCTTTTTTGCAAAAACCATTCGGACCACCTAGGATCTGTTGGATCTCGGATCCAATGGCTCTGAGGAGCTCGCATCACCACATCATCTAAGGTGTGGTAGCACATGATATTCTTACACACTACGGTGATACAAGCTTCGAGTCAGATCCAATGGCATCTAAGTAGTTTTTGTACTGATTGTGTGTAATTTCCAAACACATTAAGATTTCTTTGCAAAAAATATTAAGACCTTCTGTGAGCCGCTAGATTCATCCAGGAACTCGTTGGGCACAACCCATCGGTGTTTGGGAGGGTGGGGCCAAATGTTTAACAAGTATAATCTAAACCCTCATAAAAAAGATCTTCACAATTTTATCTAAGGTTGGGGGTTACCCCCGACAATCTACATAGCTCCGCCTATGCAATTGGCGTAGAGGGAGCGTCTATGTGTCAGAGAGACGACGCGAGAAAGCGAGGTCAATCGAGTCATGTATAGAGGGAGAGATCGAATGAGTGTGGTCTAGTGTACACTCGAACGTGAAAGACGATACACCGAGATATCGTGCGACGAAGCTGTGGTGAGGAATGGATGGAGATAGTTGCCGAGAGAGTGGCATAGATAGACTTTGTGTGTGTGCGCGCAGCGTGAAGGTTTTTTACATAGGCAACGTATCTCTCTCTCTCTATATATATATATATAGGAGTAGAATTTTCTACAAGTGCTTGCCACAGAACTAGTTAAGGGTTTCAATGGTGCAAAAGTTCTTAAAAATTCTGAAAAAAATACTGAACCAGCACACATATAATGTAACATGATCCAACGGGGGGATTAAAGAAATACGACTATATGTGTCCTGGACAAAAAAAACAAATAGTTCAGTATATATTTATGTCGCGGTGAGCTGAAATGCTTATTATTTTTAGCTAGGACACATAAATGCATATTTTGACAATCCCTCCGTTGGATCATCTTATTACATTAGAGAGATGCTCCCATATTTATTTCATATTTTTTGATAACTTTTGAACCGTTAAAAGTTTAGGAACACTTAACTAGTTCTGTGGCAAGCTATGGTAGACACAGTTTTACATATATATATATATATATATATATGGGCGCTAAAATAAACCTAAATGTAAAATTGCTAATCCTACTTGTTGGTCAGGCTGCGGGTGCGCATTCGCTAAAGTAGCACCAATGAAACTGTCGTAAAAGAATTACCGTAGTGGATGTGCCACCCCACCAAACCAGCCAACCAACTTTATTTCTTCCATCGTAACAATTTTACTAAATATAGTAAGAACTAGTAAAGGATTACTACTCTTCCCTTGCTCTAGCAATTAGCCAACTCAAACATCCTCCACGAGAGGCAAACATAGTAACAAAAACTCTCATCTGCAAATTAAGCGTAATAAGGGACTGGATGTAGTAATGGAAACCACGTGCATCAGATAACCACTTTAATTTGCATTACTATGTTTGCTAGGAATTTTACTATAAGGAATTAGGTGAACAACTATATTACTGGGCATGGCAGGTCTAGTGCATGTAACTTGTAACCAATTTAATTATGTTACTATGTTTGATTTAGGATTTTACTATAGGGAATTATGTGAATAACAACTACAAGACGGTAAGAAAGTTAATTTTGTCACTGTGTTTCCCATGTATTCTACCAGAAGGTATTAAGGAGAATAGCTAGTACGAGAAGTGGTGTGGGTATGGTGCAGTAACGGATTTAATTTTGTTACTATGTTTTGCATGGTAATTTATTTGGAGAATTTTGGTGAATAGACAATATAATTTGACGCAGAGGATTGATGCATGCAGCCCGTAACAAATTTAATACCATTATTTTATTTTGCTAGGGAGTTCACGAGGAGTTGGTAGATGATTAGTTTGTTAGGCCAATGGACGCGCTTTGTCCGATATATATATATATATATATATATATATATATATATATATATATATATATATATATATATATTGTTCTGATCACAACACGAACTTCTTGAGTTGCACGTCTGAACTTCTCTCTATAGGAACCCGACCTTCGGACTATCTTCTCAACCGTGTCTCCCCGCGCGATTTTTTTGGTCAGTCATGTTCTATGTGATGCAAGTGTAATCTACAAATGGTTTTTAGTAACTAAATGCCCGTTTTAAATAGAAATCTCGCTCATTGGTGAATTTGCTCTCGGGTCGTGATGAAACATGCCTCTGTTGCAATTTTGCTGCCTGAGTTGTTCGACCTGAACTTCCCCTAGTGCTAGGTTGAACTTTCGCAAACATTGCCCAAATGGGGCTTCCGGTATACCGTTGGAAAGCTATGGTCACGAGTATCATGACACAAGTTAAATTTTTGGTAAAATATAAGCGGTTTAAGAGCAGTTTTGAAAACCGTTTTTTCTTTGTACAAAAAACGTGAATCATATTTTCGATCGCATTTCAAAAAATATATTAGAATGAGGCAAATAATATGGAATTGGAAAGCTGTTGCAAAACCGCTCCTTCCACATGTTAAAAGTTTTCTCTAGTTCCCTACGGTTAAAGAGTAATTTGGAAAATTATAAAATTTCACAAATCAAACAGCCGAGTTCGTATTTCGATGTCATTTCTAAACGGCTAATCCAATTACGGCAAATCATATGGCATTGGAAAGCTTATAAAAATGCGCTACTTTCACATGTTAAAAGTTTTTTTCTAATTTTAAACGGTTTAAAAGTAATTTAGAAAATAGTACAAGTTCCACCAAGTTCGTATTTTCGAGCTAATTTTTTAAGTGTAAGTCCGAATGCAGCAAATAATACGGCGTTGGAATGCTTGAACAAATGAGAAACTTTTTGATATATATTTTTGCTCCCAATTCTTTACGGTTTTAAGTCAATTTGAAAATGGCTAAAAACGTATTTTGCCGTAATTTCTACAAACTTTATCGGAATGGGGCAAATAATATACCGTTAAAAAGCTACAGAAAATGTGAAACTTTTTCATGTTGATGGTTTCTCTGATTCTTAGCTGTTTTTAAGTAATTTCAAAAACGGCGAGATCATTTGTTCTGCCTTTATCACGAAACAGATTCTTCGAAAATGCACCGCATGAAGAACTTGAACTTCTCGGCATGTCTAGTTAAACTTCACTCTGTTTTTCACGTGTTTTTTTGCTCGTAGATCTCCATCCACTGCTCGTAGCTCTCCATCCACTCACCGAAATTGAGCAAGTGATATATCGATGGAAAGCTGTTGTATACACGCAACTTTCCCGTGTTGATCATTTTTTCATACTCGCGACGATTTTAAAAAATTTTCATCTGAAATTCATTCAGTGTAGTAGTTGAACTTCCTGCTGTTTTCACGTTAAAATTCTATGATGTATTTTCGTTTATAATTTTCTCATCCATTCATCAGTTTTACACAAGTGATATTCCTTTTTGTATAAACCTCTCTCACAATAATTATTTTAACTTTCTCGGACCGAGGACTTGAACTTATAACAACAACAAAAATGGACGTTACATTTTAATTCATTTTTCTCATATTAAACACACACCATGTAGTACATGAGCTTTTTCCATTTTTATAATTTGATTTTTTATTTTCTTTTTGAAATCAAATTGCTCCCAAATAATAACTGAACTTCTTTGTGGATTGAGAGAATTATTTTAAAACGTAAAAAAACAATATTTTTTTGTGTTTTCGAACATGGAAATACAAGGTGAACCTCTCTCGCAAGAATTTTTGAACTTCACCGGACAGAGCACTTGAACTTTTTTCAACAAACTTTTTAAGCTTTTATTTTTCTATGCTTTTATTCTCACCTGAAATGCATTCCTTGCAGTACTTGAACTTCTCGTTGTTTTCACTATGAACTTCTGTCGCATTTTTGTGTATACGTCAAATTACACGCAATTGAAGATCGGACGTCATTTTTTGCCATTTTAAAATATGTAATTGGATGTCAGATGTCCCCGCAATATAAATTCTGAACCGTGCATGGAGGTGCACATGAACTTCTTGCAACAAATTTGAGTTTTTTATATCCTTAAAACTTCTCTATTATTTTAATTTCAACTTCTTAGTCATATTCCTAGAAAGAAAATATGTTTTTAAATAAGCATCAATTTTTTTTTGTAAATTGCACTTCATAGTTTTATTTTTCTTAGAAACGGTAATAATTTGAGTTTCCCGTATACATTGAACTACTCCTCTATTTTAATTTGAACTTCGTCATTTTTATTCTTTAGTAACAAGGAAAATCTGAGTTTCTTTATAAATATCGAACTTCTCTATTTTGCAATTTGGACTTCTTGGTCTATTTATTTTAGCATCAAAATATCCTAGTTTTGTCATAAATATTGAACCCCTCCACATTTTTTTGAATTTGGATTTATTTGTAAAAACATAGACACAAACGAGAGAGAGAATTATGTGTGCATAAAGTGGGTAGCAATTTCCAACTTTCCCTTGTCGAGGACTTGAACTTTTAGCAAGAAATGTTTTTCATTTTATGAGTTGATTTTAAAAACGTCAAAATGGCATTGGTTTTGTTTTTGTTATTTACGCACAAACTTTTTGGGCTTTTAGTGTTGTATTCTTTTTATTCTTATCTGAAAACACATTCTGTATAATAGTTGAACTACTCGCTGTTTTCACATTGAACTTCGGTCATGTATTTTTGTTCGTAATTCCTCACCCGTTCGTCGGAGTTGCACAATGTTTTGTGTGTGTTTTTGCACAAGTAAATAGACGACGAACCTCCTTTACAAGAATATTTAAACTTCCTAGGCCGACCACATGAACTTCTAGCTAAAGTCTTGTTAGACCTTGTCTTTTTATTCTTTTTTCGTATATGAAAAACATGAAGGAAATATGCCCTAGAGGCAATAATAAAGTTATTATTTATTTCCTTATATCATGATAAAAGTTTATTATTCATGCTAGAATTGTATTAACCGGAAACATAATACATGTGTGAATACATAGACAAACAAAGTGTCACTAGTATGCCTCTACTTGACTAGCTCGTTAATCAAAGATGGTTATGTTTCCTGACCATGGACAAAGAGTTGTTATTTGATTAACGGGATCACATCATTAGTTGAATGATCTGATTGACATGACCCATTCCATTAGCTTAGCACCCGATGGTTTAGTATGTTGCTATTGCTTTCTTCATGACTTATACATGTTCCTATGACTATGAGATTTATGCAACTCCCGTTTGCCGGAGGAACACTTTGTGTGCTACCAAACGTCACAACGTAACTGGGTGATTATAAAGGAGCTCTACAGGTGTCTCCAAAGGTACATGTTGGGTTGGCGTATTTCGAGATTAGGATTTGTCACTCCAATTGTCGGAGAGGTATCTCTGGGCCCTCTCGGTAATGCACATCACATAAGCCTTGCAAGCATTGCAACTAATGAGTTAGTTGCGGGATGATGTATTACAGAACGAGTAAAGAGACTTGCCGGTAACAAGATTGAACTAGGTATGGGATACCGACGATCGAATCTCGGGCAAGTAACATACCGATGACAAAGGGAACAACGTATGTTGTTATGCGGTCTGACCGATAAAAGATCTTCGTAGAATATGTAGGAGCCAATATGAGCATCCAGGTTCCGCTATTGGTTATTGACCGGAGACGTGTCTCGGTCATGTCTACATTGTTCTCGAACCCGTAGGGTCCGCACGCTTAAGGTTACGATGACAGTTATATTATGAGTTTATGCATTTTGATGTACCGAAGGTTGTTCGGAGTCCCGGATGTGATCACGGACATGACGAGGAGTCTCTAAATGGTCGAGACATAAAGATTGATATATTGGAAGCCTATGTTTGGATATCGGAAGTGTTCCGGGTGAAATCGGGATTTTACTGGAGTACCGGGAGGTTACGGGAACCCCCCCGGGAGGTATATGGGCCTTAGTGGGCCTTAGTGGAAGAAGAGAAGAGGCAGCCAGGGCTGTGCCGCGCGTCTCTCCCCCCCTTGGTCCGAATTGGACAAGGAGAGGGGGCCGGCCCCCCTTCCTCCTCTCTCTCCTCTTCCCCCCCTCCACGAATCCTATTCCAACTAGGAAAGGGGGGGAGTCCTACTCCCAGAAGGAGTAGGGCTCCTCCTGGCGCGCCTCTCCTGGCCGGCCGGCCCCCCTCCCTTGAACCTTTATATACGGAGGCAGGGGCACCCCCTAGAGACACAAGTTGATCCACGTGATCATATTCTTAGCCGTGTGCGGTGCCCCCTTCCACCATAGTCCTCGATAATATTGTAGCGGTGCTTAGGCGAAGCCCTGCGACAGTAGTACATCAAGATCGTCACCACGCCGTCGTGCTGACGGAACTCTTCCCCGACACTTTGCTGGATCGGAGTCCGGGGATCGTCATCGAGCTGAACGTGTGCTAGAACTCGGAGGTGCTGTAGTTTCGGTGCTTGATCGGTCGGGCCGTGGAGACGTACGACTACATCAACCAAATGCTTTCGTTGTCGATCTACAAGGGTACGTAGATCATACTTGTTGGGTTTCGTAGTAATTTCAAAATTTTCCTACGCACACGCAAGATCATGTGATGCATAGCAACGAGAGGGGAGAGTGTAGTCTACGTACCCACGCAGACCGACTGCGGAAGCGATGACACGACGTAGAGGAAGTAGTCGTTCGTCTTCACGATCCAACCTATCAAGCACCGAAACTACGGCACCTCCGAGTTCGAGCACATGTTCAGCTCGATGACGATCCCCGGACTCCGATCCAGCAAAGTGTCGGGGAAGAGTTCCGTCAGCACGACGGCGTGGTGACGATCTTGATGCACTACAGCAGCAGGGCTTCGCCTAAACTCCGCTACAGTATAATCGAGGACTATGGTGGCAGGTGGCACCGCACACGGCTAAGGAATAGATCACGTGGATCAACTTTTCTGTTCTTTGGGGTGCCCTGCCTCTGTATATAAAGGACTAGAGGGGGGGAGGTTGGCCGGCCAAGGGAGGGCGCGCCAGGAGAGTCCTACTCCCTCTGGGAGTAGGATCCCCCCCCCCCCAATCCTAGTTGGAATAGGATTCCTTGAGGGGGGAAAGAGAGAGAGGGGGCCGGCCACCTCTCCTAGTCCTAATAGGACTAGGGGAAGGGGGGAGGCGCACAGCCACCTTGGGCTGCCCCTTTCTCCTTTCCACTAAAGCCCACTAAGGCCCATATAGTTCCCGGGGGGGTTCCGGTAACCTCCCGGTACTCCGGTAAAATCCCGATTTCACCCGGAACACTTCCAATATCCAAACATAGGCTTCCAATATATCAATCTTTACGTCTCGACCATTTCGAGACTCCTCGTCATGTCCATGATCACATCCGGGACTCCGAACAACCTTTGGTACATCAAAATGCATAAACTCATAATATAACTGTCATCGTAACCTTAAGCGTGCGGACCCTACGGGTTCGAGAACAATGTAGACATGACCGAGACACGTCTCGGTCAATAACCAATAGCGGGACCTGGATGCCCATATTGGCTCCTACATATTCTACGAAGATCTTTATCGGTCAGACCGCATAACAACATACGTTGTTCCCTTTGTCATCGGTATGTTACTTGCCCGAGATTCGATCATCGGTATCCAATACCTAGTTCAATCTCGTTACCGGCAAGTCTCTTTACTCGTTTCGTAATACATCATCCCGCAACTAACTCATTAGTTGCAATGCTTGCAAGGCTTAAGTGATGTGCATTACCGAGAGGGCCCAGAGATACCTCTCCGACAATCGGAGTGACAAATCCTAATCTCGAAATACGCCAACCCAACATGTACCTTTGGAGACACCTGTAGAGCTCCTTTATAATCACCCAGTTACGTTGTGACGTTTGGTAGCACCCAAAGTGTTCCTCCGGCAAACGGGAGTTGCATAATCTCATAGTCATAGGAACATGTATAAGTCATGAAGAAAGCAATAGCAACATACTAAACGATCGGGTGCTAAGCTAATGGAATGGGTCATGTCAATCAGATCATTCAACTAATGATGTGATCCCGTTAATCAAATAACAACTCCTTTGTCTATGGTTAGGAAACATAACCATCTTTGATTAACGAGCTAGTCAAGTAGAGGCATACTAGTGACACTCTGTTTGTCTAAGTATTCACACATGTATTATGTTTCCGGTTAATACAATTGTAGCATGAATAATAAACATTTATCATGAAATAAGGAAATAAATAATAACTTTATTATTGCCTCTAGGGCATATTTCCTTCAATACTCTCCCCTCTCGTTGCTATGCATCACCATGATCTTGCGTGTGCGTAGGAATTTTTTTGAAATTACTACGAAACCCAACAAAACACTCCATGTAGTAGTTGAACAACTAGTAGTTTTCACTTTGAACTTCTGTGTTATTTTTATTTGAACTTCACATTTTTATTTTTTAGTAAAGATTTGTTTTTGATTTTTCCAACAAACATCGGATTTCAGTGTTTTTTCAATTTGAACTTCATGGTTGATTTTAATAACAACATATATATGAGTTTAAAAAAAAGGTAAAATCCTATATTTTTAAATAACCATCGAACCACATCGTTGTTTTAGTTTGAACTTCTAGTTTTAAGAAAAAGGGGGAAAGATCTTTTAAAACTTTATATTTGTTCCTTTACTTTAATTTGAACTTCTTCATTTTATTCTTTAGTAACGAGAAAGATTTGAGTTTTTTGTATAATTTAGACTTTATGTTATTTTAATTTGAAATCCCTAGTCGTTTTTAGAGAAAAAATATGTTTTTAAATAAGCATCAAACATTTAAATAAAATTGAACTTCATACTTTTATTTTTCCTATAAACGGAAAGAATTTGAGTTTTCCATACACATCTAACTACTCCTTTATTTTAATTTGAACTTCTTCATATTTTCTGTTTACTAACAAGGAAATCTGAAGTTTTTTTGATAAATATCGAACTTCTCTATTCTTGTAGTTTGGACTTCTTGGTTTAATTTTTAGTAACGAAAAAAATCCTGGTTTTGGAAGAAATATTGAACCGGTCCGTTAATTAAATTTGAACTTCTAGTGTTTTTTTAAATTAGAAACGATCAAAACCCTTTTTATGATTTTTGAACTGCTCTATTTTTAAAATTCCAAGTTCTTATTTTTTGTTTTAGAAACGGTGAAATATCTGCTTCAAAGTGGTTTGTTATATTTTTTAACTATTTGTGTTATTTTTATTTGAACTTCTTATGATCTCTCCGTGAGCAGATTTGGATTTTCCAATTTTTATACATCGAGCTACTTCGTTATTTTATTTTAAACTTCTTGTTTCTAGTCTTTAATAACGAGAAAAAATTAATTTTTGTATAAACATCAAATTGCTCCTTTTTATTCAATTTGGACTTCTTGGTTTTTTAAAATTGAACTTCTAATTTTTTCCATTAGTGGTGGGAAAAATACGAGTTTTCCTATAATTATCAAAATGCTTTGTTATTTTAATTTGAATTTCTAGGTTTTTTTCAAAGTAGGAAATTCTTTTTTAATACAAATTTTGATCCGCTCCTTTTTTTAACTTGAACTTCTTTGTTTTATTATTCTTGAGTAGCGGTTAGAAATTTGAGGTTTTAGTAAATATTGAACTGCTCCGTTATTTAAATTTGAACTTCTAGTTTTTTAGAAATTGGGTAAATCCTTTTTTATAACATTTTTTGAATGGTTCTATTATTTTTTAATTTATTGGTTTTATTTTTTTAGTAACATGACAAATACGAGTTCTGTAATATAACATCAAACTGTTCCGTCATCTATGATCATGTGATTTTTTTGAATGATAGTTTGTGAACACATTTGATGGATGGTTTGTGTGGAGAACTAGTAAACTTTTTTCCTTAACATCCAAAACCTTTTTGTGTGGTGAATTTGCCACGGGTTCTTTTTTAGAACCAGTAAACATTCTGGTAGTCTTTTTTTGGTTTTTCTAGACAGAGTTACCGAACACACAACAAAACAAGCGTCCAGTAACTTTTCTGGTCGAACACAAGAACATGTTGAGAGTAAGAAAAAAGGTCCATGTATTTTTTCTGTTGGGGATTACAACGAGCTAAGCACACGGATTTGCTAGGAACAAACCAACTCATCAATTCAACACAGTTCATAGGATTTAGAAAGAGAGAGAGAGAGAATAGATGACAGGGAAGTGCGGCAGGAAATGCAGTCTAATTGACACATGATGCGGAGCGACAAGCACTGTTTCGATGTGACGCATCGCTAACTAACAAAATTGTAGTTTTTGTGTCCTCTGGCCGTGGATGTGTTGGGCAGCGGCGATGCTCCTTCTTGACGTTGATCCATGAGTGATTCAACTAACACGGTCAGGTTGAACTCTATGCTTTCTGAAGTCTGAAATTCATAGGAATTGGGAATGACACTGGTGGTTGGAGTTACAGTATTTTTGCTAGCCATAATCCATTCACCAACACAAAAATGAGATGAGCTAGGAGCACGGGAGATGCTGAAACTACCAAGTGATGCTCTTGATCCATTCATGAAGAAATTGACGGGAGATAGCACCAGGGATACTGGGGCTCGTCGGCGCGAGCCTCTGGTGTTGCTGCAGCGGGAGAAGCCAGGGGGCTTCGCTTGAGCAGTCTGGCAGGCGACTCTAACGCGAGCACCCAGACCGTGCCCGTGCACGCTCAATCCAGGTCGTTCATGAGTGGCGGCGCGTGCAGAACCAAACCAGCAGTAGAAGCGGAGCTTCACGCACAGAGCCAACGCTGGGGTGCGGCGACCGACAGCGGTCTGTGCGAATTGGGGAAACCAACACATCACCGGAGCAGAGAGAGGCGGCAGAGCTCGGCTGTCCCCAAAGCCGAGCAACGCACTGGGCCACCTGGATGGGGCGCGGTGGCCGGATCCGGGTGCAGGGGTGGGGCAGCGGCCGCAGGGCCGGCTTAAGGATTTCGAAGGCCCTGGGGCGAACTTCACCAATGGGCCCAACAGAGATCTTTTTTCGTCGATACACGAACAAATGCATATATTATAAAGTCATAAACAGTAGTATATTTTCATTAGAATCAAATATCTGATATATTTTTCATGCCTTTGTTCGAACTCAAGTATCATAGAAGCTACAATGCAAAAACGAATATAGAAATAGCATGCTAGCAAACCTCCATAATTCATGAGAAGCGAGATTTCCGTGCATTTTTTGACGCAAAATCATCAATGACAATGTCAAGATCAATACTGTCCAACATATTCTTCTCGATGCAGCACATGGCCAAATCATTCGGTCTTTCTTGGGACATTGTTGACCTCAAATAATTTTTCAGTAATTTCAGTTTTGAGAAACTCCTTTCAGCTGATGCAACAGTGACAGGTACAGTCAAGAGGATACGATAAGCAATTGAGACATTTGGATAACAATCTGCAGCTCTAACAAACTCAAATATCTGATCCGCTGACATGAGTGTGTTTGGCAATGTCATCTGCAATACTTTTAGTTCAGAAACAAAATCATCTAAATCAACATCTGCTAACTTACCATGAGTGAAAGTGTTGATAAAATTAGTGCAACATTTTCTTAGATCATTTCACCCAACAACTTCAATTCTTTTGAGTTGAACAAGAATCCAAATATGCTCCCAAATGATTTCAGTTCCTCAAATCTACTAGTCAAGGAAGCAATTGCAACATCAATCATCACCAGAAAGTATTTAACTCTAAATGATTCCACCACAATTTCTTGCGCTTCTTGATTCTGGTCATTTTCTTCATTGCCATTCATTTCATCAAATTGTCTTTTTCTATTAATACGGCGCTTTACAGGAAACAAAGGCTGTACACCCATGTCGATTGCAATAGATCTCGCAATATCCAAGCTAGTAGGAAAGCCTTCATTTCTGTACTTCTCAAAATATGAGATGGCACCTTCAATCTGTTTAAGAGTAACATCAATACACACGAATTTAGACTGCAATTTCTTACTCACCATGTTTACAGTGAACAAAAACATCATGCCAGATGAACATGCCCAGTATAAATTCAAATTTCTCAAGTGCACTAGCCAAAGATTTTGCGTCGCTCTTAGTCTTGGGGTCATCAGTAGAAGTTCTCCTCAATTCCAATAAAGCTTTTCTTAACTGATGTGCTTGATATCTGATAGCATGAACACTCTTTATTCGACTCTCCCATCGCAACACAAAGACTTAACTGTTATTTTTGGAACATGATTAAGTAATAGCTGCCATCTTTTAGTAGAGCTTGAAAACAATATGTAAATTCTTTGCACAATACCAAAGAAAGTTATAGCTTTACCTTAAGATTTTGCCATATCACTAAGAGTAAGATTCAGGCTATGACAAGCACACGACATGTACAATGCTCTTGGATTAGTTGCAAGCAATCTGCTTTGTACCCCTTGGTTTTTCCCCTTCATGTTCGAACCATTGCCATACCCTTGTCCACGAACATCTTGAACATTCAAACCAAGTGTATCTATTAACACATTATAAAGTCCAAGTCCCGATGTATCATCCACCTTCATGAACTCTAGAAAAAACTCCTCTATTTTTGTACTGGCACTTGACATGTTTACACATCTCACAATTAGAGTCATTTGTTCTTGATGGCTCACATCAAGGGTACAGTCTAAAATGACAGAGAAATACCTTGCATCCTTAATTATCTTCAAGAGAGAATCTTTAACCGTGCGAGCAAGATGGGCTTGTTGTGCACCTTGGGTAGATGGGCCTTTTTTCTCTCTCTACTATGTCCCATACGTGTACGTACTCTATACCAGATATGGGCCCCTATTTCAGCCGGGCCCCGGGCCGTCGCCCCTGCTGCCCTGGGCTAGAGCCGGCCCTGAGAGGCCGGACCAGGTGTGGAGGCAGCGTAGTGGCTGGACGGGCACGATGGCCGGATCCAGGTCTGGCGGCGTCGCATCGCCGGTGCGGGAGTGCGGAGGTCGCGGCGGCAAGATCCCGATGATGCTGGAAGTGTGGGGTTCCCCGGCGGCGCGTGGGGGTTGTGCTGGTTGTGGCGGTGTTCCGGCGTTGGCGGGGTTCCCCAGCGGCACGCGGGGGTTGCAGGGGTCGCGGCGCCGGCGAGACGATGGAGTGGGTCGGCGTGACGACGGAGTGGGTCAGCGAGACGGTGGGATCAAGTGGAGGGGGCCAGCGGCGCTGCACCGGAGGGGAGGGAGTTGGGGGTTGGGAGAGATTGTGGGTTAGTGGGGTGCCCGACTTTTTTCCTTTCCTACCACTTCAAGAGTTCGGGAGGAGCTCTTCCGCCCCTATAGGGTGAGTTGGGATCAGAATAGTTATTATGATCCTGGGATCATAATAGTGCTGGACTATTTTGTTAATAGTAACAGAATAATATTCTGTTACCATCGCCCCCTATAGGGCTCGATCTGCATTTCGGTACACTGAAAAGAGGCCGACGTGCCACAACCCCACCTCCTGGCGACGCGCCGCGCCACCACCTCCCACAGACGCGCCGTCTCCTCCCCCGGCGATGTGCAGCCCCCTGCCTCCCGGCAATGCGCTGCCCCCTCCCCTTCCCGCCGACGCGTCCCGCCACCACCTCCCGCCGATGCATAGCCCCTGCCTCCCGGCGACGCGCCGCGCCACCCCCCCCCCCCCCCCCCCCCCCGCGCGCGGACGCGCTATCTCCTCCCCGCCTGATGCACCCCGCCACCACCTCCCAGCGACGCGTCGCCCCCTCCTAGTCCCGCCGATGCGCCGCACCACCACCTCCGCCGCGCCCCGGCCGCCCCCTCCCAGTCCCGTCGATGCGCCGCACCACTACCGCCGCCCAACCCCTCCTCCTGCAAGCTAGGGCACTAGGCCGCCCTCCTCGCCGTGGTGTCCCTGCTGACCATCAACAGCGGAAGCGGGTTGGCGATCGGGACCTCATTGTGCTCGTCTCCGACATCTGTCAAGGTAAACAAAGTCAGCGGAATTGGTATTGTGAGCTTGTTGGCTAACCGGTCCTGTGTGTTATCTTAATGTTGGACTAAGGAATCTGACATTAAAATTAGTCATCTACACGTTGGAACATGGAGCTTGCAGCTTATGTTTGTGTAGTTTGAACTTAAGCTGGTCTCCCTCTCGTACTTTAGTTTTTCAGTATTGGTCTAGTCAGTATGGTGAAGATGAAGCCCCTTTTTGAACTTCTCTGGTTAATATACATGCACTTGGTCATCTTTTTTACATGTACTAACATCAGCTCATTCGGAGTTGTTCATGTGCTTATTACACAAATCAGTTCAAATCTCAAGAGAAGTGAGCTCAAAATAAAAAATACATAAGTTCGAAGCCAAGATGTTTGCATATGTTTTGTTGAATTGAGTTCCTTCCTAAAAAGCACTAAATATGTTTGCACATCTTTTCAGTACAAACTTTTAAAAAAGTTTATTTATGAACTTCTCAAAATTAATATACATGAACTTGATTATCTTTTTAACATGTACTGATATCAGCTTCGTTGGATTTTTGTGCGTGTGCTTGTAACACAATCAATTAAGATCTCAAGAAACCATAAGTTCAAGTGGTAGGAAAGGAAAAATGTCTACATCAGTTCCAAGTCAAAAAGACCATAAGTTCAGATGAAGAAAAAGACCACCAGCACGTTTTGGTCCATGCATGCCATCAGAGGAAGAAAAAAATGTTTCTTCATTCAGTTCAGGTTGGTCTAGGATTTGTCCATGTTTTGGAGGGAAGTAATTGACTTGTGGTTTGGAGTGGTACCTATTGTATAACAAATATGTGCCACCAAATATGTGTTGAATACTGTTGATTGGAGGGATGTGCATTGTTGGAGAACTATTGTTTGGTACCTAATGGAATTTGCACATCACTTGTTCTCATTTTTTGGCGACTAAGGTATATGAGTATATCTGTGAATGAAATGCGCCTATGGCTTACATTGCTTTGCATAAAGTCAGAGCTTGAACCTAAAAACTTCTCATTGTACGCTCCTAGTCCACTTCAGATGAGTCCAGGTCCAGCTGACGGTGTCCTGGACTAGGGGGTACTCACCACGTCGTCTCCCAATCAGCTGGATTGGGCCGAGGACCCCCATGGTCGTATGCTCATGGGCCAGTTCGGACAGCCGAAGACATATACGAGGAAGATTCCACAAGACTTGGTGATCAAGACAAGGACTCCTCTTCACCGACGTATTCGACTAGGACTCTTGTTATCCTAAGCCTCTGGTACATTATATAAACCGAGGCCAGACTAGTCGATAGATCAGGATTATGTTATTCATCATACCCTTAGGTTTTAGACCACAACATATGATCTCGAGGTAGATCAACTCTGTACTTGATACTACATCAATATAAACAAGAGCAGGACGTAGGGTTTTACCTCCATCAAGAGGGCCCGAATCTGGGTAAACATCGTGTCCCCTGTCTCCCGTTACCCATCTATCCATGATACAAAGCTTGGGACCCCCTACCCGAGATCTGCCGGTTCTGACACTGACAATGTGCTTTCATTGAGAGTTCCACTGTGTGATCGGCAAAAGGATCGATGGCTCGTTTGAAGGTCAACTGCGACGTCGACGTCTTCATCACCGCCTCGACTAGTCACCTTGGCTTGACCGAGGACTGCCCCACCTCCAATCATCATGTTCGGACGAGGGCCTTCATCAACATCAACTCTGATATTTATCAAGATCAGGGAGGAATGATCCATGGAGCTTGGGGGCTCAACGTCAACATTGCCCTTGGGCGACCGTGCTGTTTTTCTGAACAGCGAACTTGTATCCACTGCCGCCATCTCTTAAAGCATCTCTTTGACGATCCCTTTCGTGGAATTGTGCGAAATTGAGTTTACAACAACCATGCAAAATTTCGTCGAGTTCCGATGGAGGAATCTCCGGCAATCTACGATATACCGGAGCCCTGTCAAATTTGGACGGGAATCTGGACGAGTTTAGGGCGTGGTCTCCAGCACCTAGCCCAGACGTCCTTTGGAAGATCCAATCGTTGATCGGCTGCGGAATTCCTATATCTAACTCCCCTCAAAATTTCATCTCGATCCGACCATCCAAACTCCGGGAACCTTCCGATTAGTGCATCACTTTTCGGGTCTGTTTTCTGCGCGAATACGGATCCGATCCGAATTCATATTTCTTTATGAACGTTATATGAGACAACCTTCTTAAAGGAATTTTCTCCTAGGGTATTGTGCGTTATTTTTAAACACATGCCCATAAAATTTTAAGCCTCGTCTGAGGTAATCTTTACTATCATGCTGGTGTCAAACCAGTCCGGCAATACTGCTCCACGGCTGGCGACCTGCGCTAGACACGTCGTCGCCTTTTGAGCCGAGCTCAACTTCTTCGGATCATTATCTCGGCGAGCGAACAAGAGTTAGGAATCACCAAGGATAAATCATCACCAACATCACCGCCCCACGGATTACACGGAGCGGGCACACAGGCATAGCCGCATGGTCACTTTATCAAACGGGCATTGACTGCGTCACAAGTTACGACCTGCCTCGGCATGGCCGCACTGTTGCTTCTTCAAGCCGATGTCCATCATGCCAAACTGCTTCAACACCTCGGCTGACACGGCAGATGCAACGTCTCCTTACCGACCTGCTCCGTCTCCTCCGCTAGACCGAGGGCTTCACCATCTCTTCATCAACTTACTTCAGAGACTTCGGCGTCACCAGCCGACCAGCTTCATCACATTAGCTGGACCACGGGCTTTTCCTCGGCGAGCCAACCTTTGCCAGCATCGCCATGCCACCGTTTTATCACCCATCAGGCAGTGGGTGTGCGGATCGAGCCCTAATTTTGGGAGTAACCTTTCTCCAGATTGCTACAACAGATAAACTAGGTGCTATTAATCCTAGTATTTTTTTGCTTGGGTTTATTTTTCCCAAGGAATTATTACTCCGGTTTGTTTCTTCATCTATACACAGGTCTATCAAATGGTGGCCGCATTAACAACGGTGGCGTGGTGGTTCGGTCAGTTTCCGTATACAGTTCGGCGAATGCCGCATCCGGAACTCAGACCGGCCTATGAATTCGGGCTTGGCCACGCCTTCACCGCATTAGGCCTGGGCATTCGGTTAAAACCAAAAATTCGATTAATGCCAATCAGTTTATTTGTAATTTCGGTTATAAAAAAGCTAACCGAAAATGGTAGCATAAAACAATAAACCGAATTTTTGGTTAACCGACAAATTCGGTTCGGTTCACGGTTTACACCGAATGGCTATTGCATGGTTACATGTCCTATCCCAGTCCCACGCACAACCACCTTCTTTATAGCCAAACTATTTGTCCTCTTTCCATTAACCAAGCGAGGTGGGACTAAATCAACTAGACTTGTGCTGCTCTCTGGCGCTGTACGGTCAATCAAGAAGACTATAAAACAAGTATGTGTATATCTTGGGCTTTGGACTTTGCATGCAGCCGAGGAGGCCTACAAAAATCACGTCTCCTTTTGCACGTGGGCTGCTAGCTTGGTCCTTGGCGACGCGAGGCCTACTTAGTAAAAAAATCGATGAGTCAGGGGCCTTTTTAGCATCGGGGACGTGGGGTTTCCGGAATCGTGCATGACGTGACGTGCGTGTGCGGCCGTCGTTCGGCTGTAATCCACGAGTATGGCGTATATTTCGGTTTCATTCGGTTTAACCGAGGTAAACACTGAACTGACCGATTTCTATTCGGTTATTAGAACTAAAAACTGAATTTGCATGTATTAATGATAAAAACTGAAAATTCGGTTTTTTTGGTTTCGGCATCGGTTCGGTGTTCGGTTCATCGGTTTTTATGCCCACCCCTACACCGCGTCACGCCGACACCCTGCATCGACATGACTTCGGCGCCAGGCCACATCTCTTTTAATAAATTATTTTTTCAAAAAGCAGTTATCCTTTTTGGACCGCACTATTTTATGTGTGTAGGTGATCGACTTCGACCGCGTCACGTGGTCTCTTCAGCAAGCCGACACCGTCGTCCCAATCAGCGTAAATCGGCTCGCGTGATCACCTTGTTGGTCGTGTCGCCATACCGACATGTTCGGTTGCCTCGGGGACTTTGGCATCACTGAGAGAGCTCTACCTCGTCGAGTGTTCAGCACACGGGCCTTATTTCTTTTATTATTCACTTTTCTTAAATTATTAATTATGCAGAGATTTATTATTATTATTATTATCATTATTATTATCTCCGGATTGCACTATTTTTTTGTGCACGGGTAAATGATTTCGGCCGGGCAACGCTATTACCTTGGCACACCAATGTGCTGATGTGGGGGTTCTGTCGTCACCTTGCTGACCTACCGCATCACCTCGGCTGGACCGGGGGCTTCATCATCACTTCATTAACGCACGCTGGGGGCTTCGGCGTCACACTACCGGCCTGCTCCGTCGCCGCGGTCAGACTGGGGTTTTCACCTCGCCCATCGACTATGCTGCGTCACCACTTAATCAAGCCGAGCTCTTTACTTGGACATCTCGGGACTGGCTTGGGGGCTGGGATCTCGTCCCGCCACAATCTCGGCTTGCGTCATCAACATCGGGCACATTAACCAGCTAAGTCACTTTCATGCTCAAAAACTTTTAGTTTTAAATTTTGTTCGGTTCGACCAAGCATTATACCTTTTTAGAAAAAAGTTGTTTGTGACAAAATTCCTTGTCAAACCTTTGTTTGTGACACACAAATTCAAATACCCCTTTTCTTTAGGGGCTTCCTTTATGAAGCCTTTCCTCTTGCATATGATTATACTTGTACGGCTTCGTTCCTTGTTCGTGTATTATGCCACAATATGCACCATGTTGACTTAAGTGTTTCGCAAGCTAGGTTGCCTGGCTCCTGTGCTTACCCCTACGTTCCCGATTGTTCGTCTAGGGAGTAAAGGGAGCACCTCTGGGATTGTTACTACCGGGTCATCCGAGTTAGTACCTCAGGCTGGGTGAAGACGAAAGCTAGCGCTCTTATTGTTTTCAATTATGGTCGGCACACAACGGAACTCATGAGTACAAAAAAATCTATTGCACAAGTCTCATAGTAACAATGAGCAACCGAAGAAAGGTATCGGTGGAGGTACTATTTTCTTTGAAGATGCTTCTTACACTTCGTTAGTAATATAACATAAGTTCCCTAAGCTCGCTTTGTCTGTTACAGCCTTATGGCCCGATTGCCTGGTCATGGGAAACACCGTCGATACTCTCGACAGGTGGATGATACGTCTCCAACGTATCTATAATTTTTGATTGTTCCATGCTATTATATTATCCATCTTGGACATTATTGGGCTTTATTATACACTTTTATATTACTTTTGGGACTAACCTATTGACCCAGAGCCCAGTGCTAGTTCCTATTTTCCCCCTTGTTTCAGTGTTTCGAAGAAAAGGAATATCAAACGGAGTCGAAACGTAATGAAACCTTCTGGAGAGGTTATTTTTGGAAGGAAAGCTACCCGATAGACTTGGAGTGCACGTCAGGAAAGAAACGAGGGAGCCACGAGGTAGGGGGGGTGCGCCCACCCCCCTAGGGCGCGCCCTCCACCCTCGTGGTCCCCTCGTGGCTCCCCTGACGTATTTCTTCCACCTATATATATATATATCCATATACCCTAAAACGATCGGGGAGCACAATAGATCGAGAGTTCCGCCGCCAGAAGCCTCCGTAGCCATCGAAAACCAATCTAGACCCGTTCCGGCACCTTGCCAGAGGGTGAATCCCTCTCCGGTGGCCATCTTCATCATCCCGGCGCTCTCCATGACAAGGAGGGAGTAGTCCACCCTCGGGGATGAGGGTATGTACCAGTAGCTATGTGTTTGATCTCTCTCTCTCTCTCATGTTCTTGAGGTGGCATGATCTTGATGTATCGTGAGCTTTGCTATTATAGTTGGATCTTATGATGTTTCTCCCCCTCTACTCTCTTGTAATGGATTGAGTTTTCCCTTTGAAGTTATCTTATCAGATTGAGTCTTTAAGGATTTGAGAACACTTGATGTATGTCTTGCGTGGGATACCCGTGGTGACAATGGGGTATTCTATTGATCCACTTGATGTATGTTTTGGTGATCAACTTGCGGGTTCCGCCCATGAACCTATGCATAGGGGTTGGCACACGTTTTCGTCTTGACTCTCTGATAGAAACTTTGGGGCACTATTTGCGATTCTATGTGTTGGTTGAATAGATGAATCTGAGATTGTGTGATGCATATCGTATAATCATACTCACAGATACTTGAGGTGACATTGGGGTATCTAGGTGACATTAGGGTTTTGGTTGATTTGTGTCTTAAGGTGTTATTCTAGTACGAACTCTAGGGCTGTTTGTGACACTTATAGGAATAGCCCAACGGATTGATTGGAAAGAATAACTTTGAGGTGGTTTCGTACCCTACCATAATCTCTTTGTTTGTTCTCCACTATTAGTGACTTTGGAGTGACTCTTTGTTGCATGTTGAGGGATATTTATGTGATCCAATTATGTTATTATTGTTGAGAGGACTTGCACTAGTGAAAGTATGAACCCTAGGCCTTGTTTCCTAGCATTGCAATACCGTTTGTGCTCACTTTTATCATTATTTACCTTGCTGTTTTTATATTTTCAGATTACAAAAACCATTATCTACTATCCATATTGCACTTGTATCACCATCTCTTCGCCGAACTACTGCACCTATACAATTTACCATTGTATTGGATGTGTTGGGGACACAAGAGACTCTTTGTTATTTGGTTGCAGGGTTGCTTGAGAGAGACCATCCTCATCCTACGCCTTCTATGGATTGATAAACCTTAGGTCATCCACTTGAGGGAAATTTGCTATTGTCCTACAAACCTCTGCATTTGGAGGCCCAACAATGTCTACAAGAAGAAGGTTGTGTAGTAGACATCAAGCTCTTTTCTGGCGCCGTTGCCGGGGAGGTTAGCGCTTGAAGGTATATCTTTAAATCTTACAATCGGGTCTTTTAGTTTCTTGTTTTATCACTAGTTTAGTTTATAAAAGAAAATTACAAAAAAAATGGAATTAAGTTTGCCTCATACGCTTCATCTTTTTAATATCTTTCGTGAGTATGATGGAAAGGAAAATTGTGCCAAAGTGTTAGAAGAAGAATGCATTAAAATGTTTGGCACTAAATCTTTGAATGATGAGCATGATTGCAATGTTGTTAGTATGAACTCCTTGAATATCCATGGTACTAATGATGATTGCACTAGTTATGATGAAAATGTCTCCTATAAACATGTAATTTTTTTTGTGGAGTGCATTGGGTTTGTAAGTACATACCAAATAGGGAAGATAGATATTGCAAGAGGCATAAGTACTTAGAAACTAAATTGTTGCAAGAAAGGCTAGATGATTGTGCTAAAAATTTAAATTTTCTTGGCCATACTTGTGGACTTTGCAATGAACAGGGTCATTTAGCTATCCGATGCAAATTGTTTCATGATCTAATCGTGTCCAAAAATTGTGATGACTTGATTTCCCTTGCACATTATAACGAACTCAGTTTGCGTATGGGTTACAAAGAAATGAAACGTATAACTAAGCATCTTCTAGAATTTGCCCGTTATAAACTTCTTGGCTTTGATCTAGAGGAAATTTATATGTATTGTGCGGTGAATTGTATTGAAAATCCTTATATTGCCAACTACATAAAGAAAAGAAAACAAATAGAAGATGAATAGAATACTAATGAAAGGGAAGAGACTTCCCAATTGAGGGAGTCCTGGATTAGGGGGTGTTCGGATAGCCGGACTATACCTTCAGCCGGACTCCAGGGTTATGAAGATACAAGATTGAAGACTTCGTCCCGTGTCCGGATGGGACTTTCCTTGGCGTGGAAGGCAAGCTTGGCGATGCGGATATTCAAGATCTCCTACCATTGTAACCGACTCTGTGTAACCCTAACCCTCCCAATTGAGGGAGTCCTGGATTAGGGGGTGTTCGGATAGCCGGACTATACCTTCAGCCGGACTCCAGGGTTATGAAGATACAAGATTGAAGACTTCGTCCCGTGTCCGGATGGGACTTTCCTTGGCGTGGAAGGCAAGCTTGGCGATGCGGATATTCAAGATCTCCTACCATTGTAACCGACTCTGTGTAACCCTAACCCTATCCGGTGTCTATATAAACCGGAGGGTTCTAGTCCGTAGGACAACTTCATCATACAACAATCATACCATAGGCTAGCTTCTAGGGTTTAGCCTCCTTGATCTCGTGGTAGATCTACTCTTGTACTACCCATATCATCAATATCAATCAAGCAGGAGTAGGGTTTTACCTCCATCGAGAGGGCCCGAACCTGGGTAAAAACATCGTGTCCCTTGTCTCCTGTTACCATCCGCCTAGACGCACAGTTCGGGACCCCCTACCCGAGATCCGCCGGTTTTGACACCGACATTGGTGCTTTCATTGAGAGTTCCTCTGTGTCGTCGCAATCAGGAAGGAAGCCTCTTCCCGTCTTTAAAGACGGCACCGTTGCTAAGGGAGCTTTGGCTGTCGGCCAAACTCTCCGGCTCGGCGGTTTTCTTATGACCGCCTGTTCGGCTGTTGCGCCGACGATGACCTCTCGGGTCATCAAAAGCAATCTTCACGTCAGCTCAGAACTCGCCAAGCAGTTAGATCCAATGGAGCTCTCTTCCGTAAACAAGCTCTTGGATCGCATCGCCGCCCTGGGGGTCACTACGGATTACGACCAGGTTGGGCTTAAACCCGATCTAAGAGAAATTAACTCTCCCCAGGCCACCCACCACGTCACCGTGGTAGAGGCGCAGTGCGGCGACCCTTCATCTATTTTAAGGACTAGTTACGTTCGAATTCCTGACCCCTCCAAGCCGGATACCCGCGGAGGGGAGGATGTAACTCAAGACCTGAGCTTAAAATCAGGCAACGGGCTAGACTCATTGGACAACATCCAAGAATCCGGACCTCAGAGTTTGGAAGCTCTTCGGCCTCTGAATCTTAGATTGGGCGAGGTTTCAAAATCAACGCCACCCGCCCACCCGAACATAAGCGATCTTTCCCAAATCAGGCAAAAGCCCGAGGAAACAGTACATCATTACTGGGCCAGATTTCTCCTGGTTATGAACAGGATAAAGGATTGCCGTGAGGGAGACGCAATATCAATCTTCTGCAGTAATTGCACGGACGAGGGAATCCTTAACGCCATAAGTCGTCGTGATATTACACGCTTCGCTGACTTGGCGTCCATAGTACAAAAGTACTGTGCGATGGAAAGTGCCTGGAAAACCGAAATAAAATTTTGGGATAATCCGGCCTTGAATAGCAATCCTGTCCGAACTAAGAGGGTGCATCATCATAAGACACCCGGGTTAAACACCAAAAAACCAAAACCCTCTACAGAGCATGGAACCGTACTGGAAAGATGGCTTGATGGACCCTGTAAAATTCATAGTACAGAGGACGCCACACCAACTCACGGCCTTAGAGCATGTTGGATACTCCGGCAGGTGGCCAAAATTGGCGAGGACCTCTTAATTTCGGAGGCCACAGAAAACAACCCCAGAGACACCAGTACCGTTCTCACAGTCTTCTAGACCTTCGCATCAAATAATACGCGAAAAAGAACACTCCGCAGCCTTGCCGAAGTCTATCAAGTAGCAACAATAAACCCATGGAGCGACACGGCTATTACCTTCAACGCAAGTGATGAACCTAAATTCCGAACAGCCCGAGCACCAGCTGCATTGGTCCTCAGTCCGATAGTGGACAGCTTTCGCCTCACCAAGGTACTCATGGAGGGAGGCAGCGGATTGAACCTCATTTATGAGGAAACTCTTCAAAAAATGGGACTAGACTGGAGCCGCGTTGAGCGAAGCAGCACAACCTCTAGAGGAATAATCCCCAGTCGGGAAGTGCGCTGCATAGGAAAAATCACACTAGATGTGGTGTTCGGCACGCTGGATAATTACAGATCCGAAGAGGTCACATTTCAGGTGGCCCCGTTCAGCAGCGGATATCACGCCCTACTAGGGCGGGAAGCATTTACAATTTTCCAAGCAATACCCCATTACGGGTACATGAAGCTTAAGATGCCTGGGCCGAACGGTATTATCACTCTCGCTAGTG
Organism: Triticum urartu; assembly: GCF_003073215.2. Classification (NCBI taxonomy): domain Eukaryota; kingdom Viridiplantae; phylum Streptophyta; class Magnoliopsida; order Poales; family Poaceae; genus Triticum; species Triticum urartu. The sequence goes on along the minus strand of NC_053023.1, from coordinate 243,811,092 downwards.
ATCCGGACATAGCACTCCGTGCCAAAAACAAGACAACTGCATTAGCCCTAAAGGCACTATCCGAAGCCTTAGCAGCCGAGGAACTGACTGCGTTGCGCTCCATAGTTAACAGGGATGATGTGATACTCGACAAGAGATCCAAGTCCACATCCTTTAAGCCAGCAGATGAAATAGTCAAGTTCCAGGTCCATCCAACGGACCCCAATAAAACAGCATCCATCGGGGCACGATTAAACCCTGATATGGACGCCGCACTGCGAGAATTTCTACATGAAAATTGGGACATCTTCGCCTGGCACCCTTCAGACATGCCAGGAATCCCACGCAGGCTGGCCGAACATAGCTTAAATATCCTAAAAGGATTCAAACCTGTCAAACAAGCCCTTCGACGTTTTTCCGAACCCAAGAGACAGGCTATGGGAGAGGAGCTAGCCAAGCTATTGGAGGCCGGATTCATTAGAGACATAAAACATCCGGACTGGCTAGCAAACTTGGTGATGGTACCAAAGAAGGACAAATCCTGGCGCCTGTGTGTCGACTTTAAAGACCTTAACAAGGCTTGCCCAAAGGATCCCTTCCCCCTCCCCCGTATCGATCAAATTATCGATGCCATCGTAGGACACGATTCGTTGTGTTTCCTCGACGCATACTCCGGTTACCATCAAATTAAGATGGCAGAATCAGACCAAGCCGCAACAGCATTCATCACACCATACGGCCCATTCTGCTTCAACACAATGCCCTTCGGGCTGAAAAACACCGGCGCAACATATCAGCGCATGATTCAGACATGTCTGGCAAAACAGATCGGCAAGACAGTGGAGGCGTACGTGGATGATGTGGTCGTCAAAACAAGACATGTTGAATCTCTAGTAGACGACTTGAGGCTAACATTCGACAACCTCCGAAAATACGACATCAAGCTCAACCCGGAAAAATGCGTCTTCGGCGTTCCAGCCGGAAAGCTTTTGGGCTTCATTGTATCCGGTAGAGGAATTGAAGCAAATCCGGCCAAGGTCCAAGCTTTGTCGCAACTGGATATTCCAAAGGACCTCAAACAAATACAAAAATTAACCGGATGCGTGGCGGCTCTAAGCCGCTTTATCTCTCGCTTGGGAGAAAAGGCACCGCCCCTTTATCGCCTCCTTCGGCGCACCGAACACTTCGAGTGGACGGATGCTGCCACGGCCGGACTTGATGAAATAAAAGCCATATTGGCAATAAACCCAGTCCTGGCCGCGCCAAACACCGGCAAACCAATGCTATTGTACATTGCAGCAACCCATCAAGTTGTCAGCGCAGTACTCGTCGTCGAGCGGGAAACGGACGGACACAAACTCCCCCTTCAAAGGCCGGTCTACTACGTGTCCACTGTCCTCACTCCATGCAAATCACGGTACCCGCATTATCAAAAGATTGCATACACGGTATTCATGGCATCCCAGAAGCTACGACATTACTTTCAAGAGTGTTCCATAACAGTAGCCTCGGAAGTACCACTCAACGATATTATCAACAACCGCGACGCAATGGGCCAGATCGCAAAATGGGCCATCGAGCTCCTCCCGTTCGATATAACCTATAAGCCACGGCGAGCTATTAAATCGCAAGTTTTGGCCGACTTCGTCGCAGAATGGACGGAGGCCGAGCTCCCTAAAGAGTACGGCACATATTCAAACTGGATTATGCACTTCGACGGCTCCAAAATGTTGTCCGTACTAGGGGCTGGCGTCGTCTTGACGTCCCCCACAGGAGACACAGTTTAATATGTGCTCCAGATCATGTACACGGACTCCAACAATGCAGCCGAATATGAGGCCCTCCTACATGGTCTCCGGATGGCAGTATCCATGGGCATTCAACGCCTAGAGGTACGCGGGGACTCAAACCTCGCGATATCCCAAATAAACAGAGACTTCGACGCCAAGGATCCAAAAATGGCAGCTTACCACAAAGCCGTCCTAAAAATGTCAGCTCGGTTCGAAGGGTTGGAGTTTCATCATATAGCCCGAGAAAACAATCAGGCAGCGGACGTCCTGGCACGCATTGGAGCAAAACACGATGCAGTACCCCCCAACATCTTTTTAGAAAGACTGTTCAAGCCATCCGTAGCATGGGAGGGGGAACCCGCAGATAACAGCCCGGACCTAACCGCACCACTCGACGCCAAACAATATGACATAATTGGAGGCCCTGCCACCGAAATTACACCTTCAGCCCACGTAATAATGGCGGTCATCGCCCCGTGGACAGAACCGTTCCTAGCCTACCTTACTAGGCAGGAACTCCCAGAGGACCAAAACGAGGCACGCTGCATAGTGCGGCGATCTAAAGCCTATAAAGTCCACGAGGGAGAGCTTTATAAGAAAAGCACTACCGGAGTCCTTCAAAGGTGCATCTCCGAAGAGGAAGGGCGGAACTTGCTGGCTGAAATTCATGTCGGACTCGGTGGCCACCACGCTGCAGCTCGGTCCCTTGTAAGCAAGGCTTTCCGTACGGGCTTTTACTGGCCGACGGCCCGAGCATACGCTCAGGACTTGGTCCAACGATGCGTCGGTTGCCAGCTTTTTGCAAACCAGAGCCATATGCCACCCACCGCCCTCCGAACTATCCCCATCATTTGGCCCTTCGCGGTCTGGGGGCTTGACATGGTTGGACCCCTTAAAGGCGGAACCCACAAGAAAAAATACTTACTGGTCATGGTGGATAAGTTCACCAAATGGATAGAAGCTAAGCCTGTTAAGACGGCCGAATCCGGACCTGTGATAGACTTCATATCCGGGGTTGTACACCGTTACAGCGTCCCCCACAACATCATCATAGATAACGGCACAAACTTCACCTCCGACGAGGTAAAACTTTGGTGCAAAAACATGGGCATCAAGCTCGACTATGCTTCCGTCTATCACCCACAAACTAACGGCCAGGTCGAACGTGCAAACGGTCTTATCATGAGCGGCATTAAACCCAGACTAGTGCGGTCCCTCAAGGAATCTAACACGCACTGGGTAGAGGAGCTCGACTCCGTACTCTCGGGACTGCGGACCACGCCGAATCGCACCACCGGATACACACCATTCTTTATGGTGTACGGCGCAGAAGCAGTTCTGCCCTGCGACATAATTCATGACTCACCTCGAGTGCGCATGTACGAAGAAAGAGAAGCCGAGCTCGATCGGCAGGACAACTTGGACGCCTTGGAGGAGGAGCGTGATGTGGCAAAAGCCCGTTCCGCATTTTATCAACAGCAGGCTCGAAGATATCAAAGCAGAGAAGTACGGGCCAAAAATTACAATGTTGGCGAACTAGTTCTACGCCTGCCGGATAAGAAAAAGGACAAACTCAAGCCCAAGTGGGAAGGTCCATTCATAATCGACCAAGTCCTGACTGGTGGAGCATACCGCCTGCGAGATGTGTCGGATAACCGACTCGAGCCGAACCCATGGAACGCCGCTCATCTCCGAAGATTCTATGCCTAGCGCCGGACTCTGTGTTTGTCTCCTTCCTCTGTCCATTTTTTACATTTTCTGTCTTACATTTCTCTCCTTCCCCTCTTTTCTCTTATAGCCCTTAAAGGCTCATTAAGTGACGCGCTACCCGCGCTCATTAAACCTGGGGGCTTCTTTAACAGAAGCTTATTTATATGGGCTTCACGCCCAACACATGCGTCAAACTTCCGCATGTACCTTTTCTTCACCATTATATGCATCGACATGACTTAAGTTTTGGCCAAGCTGGGTTGCCTGGCTCCTGTGCTTACCCCTACATTCCCAATTGTTCGGCTAGGCGGTAAAGGGAGCACCTCTGTGATTGTTACTGCCGGATCAGCCGGATGTGTACCTCAGACTGGGTGAAGCCAAAAGCTAGCGTTCTTAAGGGAATATTCGGTCGGTGAACTAAAAGACGACCTTTTTTACTTATTTATATACATGCCCCAGATGATTTTCCTGCATTTGCAGTCCGGACATGCACTTTAGGGCATGCCTCCCATAGAAAGGAACCCCTAATGGAACTATTCTCTCTGGAAGATGTTTCTTACTAACCATGTAATATAACATAACTAGTTGGGCACTTGTCTGATAAAGCACTAATGACCCCTACGCCTGGTCTCCATGCATACCCCGGTTCGTACATAACCGGTAGGGTATTCGGACACACTCCGGACCGTCAGGTCCCGAGGTAGAAGCGAAAAGGTCGGCAATGACAAACGATCTACAATCCGGCTAGAAGGCATTACACATGTCAATTAACAATTACATAGTCACTCTGACTGATTGTATTCCTCTTCTATACCACCTAACAGGCTGTCTAATTTACAGTCCTGTTGGGAATACTTCGCGGCCAATTCTACCTGGCCGTATACTAAGCTTACAGGGATCTCCTTCCCATCAGGCCCCACAGGTCCGACTTCGGCCATGTGGTTTGGGTCAGACCTCGTAAACCGGGTCTTCACCATGGCCCAGGCCTCCCTAGCACCTTGCCGGCAGGCCGATATCTTCCACAACCGGAAGCGCCGCCGAGCTCCCTTAAGCTTCTCCGCAAGCTCTCCAAGGCCCTCGGGCATGGAGTGGGACGGCCATAAGGCTTGGGCAACGCCTTGCATTGCTTGCCGAACTTGCTTGTGCAGTTCCAATAGCCCGGGAAGAAGGTCACCCGTAGAACCGGGCATCTCCTCTGCAGGACGACCTGTTAGCATACCTACAGACATTACTCTGTTAGTCGACTTCCTCGCCGAACTCTTTTTTCAAAAGATTCACTTAAGCACTTACTAAATATGCCGCGTCGAAGCCGCTGATTCTCCTTAGTGGAGTCCGACAGCTGGCCACGAACATCTCTAAGTTCAACGTCCAGCTTGGTGTTGGCATCCTGAAGATCATTCTTCTCTCGCCTCACCTTTGTCAGCGTACTCTCACCGGCCTTTAGCTGGCGTAAGAGTTGTTGTCTCTCCGGATCGAGTCCGGCGCCATCTACAATATGATTTGTCAGATTTGCACCCACGCCGCAAAATACTAATCTTTCGAAGTATATCTTACCAGAGGGGGTCTCTTTGGGCTCCCCTGCCGCGGCTAGTGCGGCCTCCAGTTGGGCTTTGCACTCTTCTAGCTCCTGGGACAGTACAGTATTCTTCTCTGTAAGAACCTGCATAACAAATGATCCTTAAATCAGTTACTCTAACTGTTTCAAGTCTCGGGGGCTACTGGTATATATATATATATATTTGACCGAAATTTTCTTTGTTGGAAATATGCCCTAGAGGCAATAATAAATTGGTTATTATTATATTTCCTTGTTCATGATAATCGTTTATTATCCATGCTATAATTGTATTGATAGGAAACTCAGATACATGTGTGGATACATAGACAACACCATGTCCCTAGTAAGCCTCTAGTTGACTAGCTCGTTGATCAATAGATGGTTACCGTTTCCTGACCATGGACATTGGATGTCGTTGATAACGGGATCACATCATTAGGAGAATCATGTGATGGACAAGACCCAATCCTAAGCATAGCACTAGATCGTGTAGTTCATATGCTATAGCTTTTCTAATGTCAAGTATCATTTCCTTAGACCATGAGATTGTGCAACTCCCGGATACCATAGGAATGCTTTGGGTGTATCAAACGTCACAACGTAACTGGGTGACTATAAAGGTGCATTACAGGTATCTCTGAAAGTGTCTGTTGGGTTGGCACGAATCGAGACTGGGATTTGTCACTCCGTGTAAACGGAGAGGTATCTCTGGGCCCACTCGGTAGGACATCATCATATGCGCAATGTGACCAAGGAGTTGATCACGGGATGATGTGTTATGGAACGAGTAAAGAGACTTGCCAGTAACGAGATTGAACAAGGTATCGGTATACCGACGATCGAATCTCGGGCAAGTAACATACCGATAGACAAAGGGAATTGTATACGGGATTGATTAAGTCCTTGACATCGTGGTTCATCCGATGAGATCATCGTGGAACATGTGGGAGCCAACATGGGTATCCAGATCCCGCTGTTGGTTATTGACCGGAGAACGTCTCGGTCATGTCTGCATGTCTCCCGAACCCGTAGGGTCTACACACTTAAGGTTCGGTGACGCTAGGGTTGTAGAGATATTAGTATGCGGTAACCCGAATGTTGTTCGGAGTCCCGGATGAGATCCCGGACGTCACGAGGAGTTCCGGAATGGTCCGGAGGTAAAGAATTATATATAGGAAGTCCTGTTTCGGCCATCGGGACAAGTTTCGGGGTCATCGGTATTGTACCGGGACCACCGGAAGGGTCCCGGGGGTCCACCGGGTGGGGCCACCTACCCCGGGGGGCCACATGGGCTGTAGGGGGTGTGCCTTGGCCTATATGGGCCAAGGGCACCAGCCCCAAGAGGCCCATGCGCCAAGAGAGAGGAAAAAGGGGAGAGTCCTAAAGGGGGAAGGCACCTCCGAGGTGCCTTGGGGAGGATGGACTCCTCCCCACCCTTGGCCGCACCCTTCCTTGGAGGAAGGGGCAAGGGCTGCGCCTCCCCCTCTCCCTTGGCCCTATATATAGTGGGGAAAAGGGAGGAGCAAACCAATCTAAGGCCTGGCGCCTCCCTCTCCCTCCCGTGACACATCTACCTCCTCCCGCAGCGCTTAGCGAAGCCCTGTTGGAATCCCGCTACTTCCACCACGCCGTCGTGCTGCTGGATCTCCATCAACCTCTCCCTCCTCCTTGCTGGATCAAGGCATGGGAGACGTCTCCGTTCCGTACGTGTGTTGAACGCGGAGGTGCCGTCCGTTCGGCGCTAGGATCATCGGTGATTTGAATCACGACGAGTATGACTCCATCAACCCCGTTCTCTTGAACGCTTCCGCTTAGCGATCTACAAGGGTATGTAGATGCACTCTCCCTCCCCTCGTTGCTAGTCTCTCCATAGATAGATCTTGGTGATACGTAGGAAATTTTTTGAATTTCTGCTACGTTCCCCAACATTCTTACCCGTATGTCTTTTACATACTGCTCCGTGGCTCTGGCTAAACCATTTTGAGCGGCACGGAGGTACGCATCTCCCGAATTGAAGGCATCTAACGCCTCTTGGGAGAAACAAGCGTCACAAAGAACTGTCCGGCGACGCCTGTGGTTCATGGCACTCTCCACCTCAGAATTCGTGGCAGAAAGCCTGTCCGCATCCTTTGTCGGAGGAGCGTCCGGTGCGCGCCTTGTGCTCGCCTCCGCTTCCGGGCCAGACGTTGGAGCCTGGCTGGTGGAGGCGCGATTGGCAACCTCTCCGGATATAGTCCGGCGAGGTTTCTTCGTCCTGAAGATAGCATGAACGTTAATATGCCCTGAAGGAATAACACCAGGGAAAAAGAGGGTGCGCTATACCTTTGCGCCGGCATCTCAGTCCGGACCACATTCCTTTTTACCCCACGGGGCCCTGCGGCCCCTCGTTGGCTAGCCGCCGCAGGTTCGGCCTCCCGCCTCGGAAATCTCCCCTGCAAAACGCGGTTGTCATCAGAAAAACTGAAATACGTGAGAATGGAATCCTTCTCAAGGGGATGAGGCTCCGGTCTCTGTCACCTGGGAGGCCGGGATTAACCCTGGGTAATCAGCCGTAATGGCCACCAAGGTATGGTCCTTGCTTAGCTGATGGAACACCCCGTCAATAAGCTCCATCGATATGTCTGGATCCTCTTCGGAGTCCGGATCGAGGGACCGTTCTGGATCCTCGGGCTATGGAGGACGGCTGTTTATATCCTTTACCTCCTGACGCAGTTCCTGCATTAAAGTCGTTAGACTATATATTTAATCATGGGAATATAAAACGAACGGGCAAGCACAATTGTCCACTTACCCTACTTGGAGGGTTGTACATAGTAAATCCGCCCTGCGGGTTGACGCGGTGGAATTCCTCCTCTTCTCCCTTGTACAAAGAGGATAAGATCTTTACTAGAGCGGCAGCTGAGGCTGGCCCCTTACGACCGTAACGGGTGGCGTCATCCTCCCCGTTAAAATCCCACATGGGGTGGCCTCTATATTGAAGCGGCTGCACCCCCCGCATGATGCATGCGGCCCTCATGGTTAGTCCGGAATGAGCCAATAGTCTTATCCGGCCCATCAGGTAAAGGACGTCTTTGTCGCTTTCCCTCTGAGAGCTCCGCGGACGCCAGCTCAAGCATTTCTTTATTGGAGCATTGCTGAACTCAGGGAGACCGACCCGGATAGGGTCCGGTAGCGGGCATCATCTATATAAAACCATTCCGAAGGCCAGTCCTCAGACGCCTTCTTTGGGGTCCCGGATAGGTATCCGGTCCCGGCGATGCGCCACACTTTGGCTCCGCCCACTTGATATATAGACCCCTCTTGAGAACGGGGCACCAGGCAGAATATCCTCTTCCACAGCGCGAAATGAGCCTCAACACCCAAAAATAGCTCGCAAAGGGCGACGAAGCCCGCGATATGCAATATAGAGGCGGGCGTGAGATTGTGCAGCTGGAGGCCGTAGAACTCCAGAAGCCCACGGAGAAACGGATGAACTGGAAATCCCAGTCCCCTTACTAGATAAGGGACGAAGCACACCTGCTCTCCCTTAGAGGGATTGGGGGTGCTCTCCGCTTGTTTTCCGCCATTATAGGTGGCGAGTCCGGCTCGGACCGGGACCATATAAGCCTGAGGGAGAAATCCCTTGGCCTGAAGCGACACTAACTCGCTGTGCGGGACGGAGCAACTCTCCCAGTCTCCGGGTTTAGGACTAGAAGGGCGAGGGGAGGAGCTGCGATGGCTGGCCATGTTGGAATGGACCTTTGCTGGAGGCGCTCTGATGATTACTCGCGGAGAGGAGAAGGTGTGGTTTGGATCTGAATCCCCATCCTGTTAAATAGGTGGCTCGTTTATGCGGCTAGGGGTGTGGATGTAAAACGCCCCGGCTTTTCGCATTCGTTTGACACGTGGAAGACGGCCATTATTGGGCGTGGAAGCCAAGGAGCGCTACATTACAAAAATCGGACATTATTCCTACAGGAACACATAATTTGGAGAAGAACTCGCCTTGCAATGCCGAAGACAATCTGCGCGCCGGACTCGTCGCCATTGAAGCCTGGTTCGGGGGCTACTGAGGGAGTCCTGGATTAGGGGGTGTTCGATAGCCGAACTATACCTTCAGCCGGACTCCAGGATTATGAAGATACAAGATTGAAGACTTCGTCCCGTGTCCGAATGGGACTTTCCTTGGCGTGGAAGGCAAGCTTGGCAATGCGGATATTCAAGATCTCCTACCATTGTAACCGACTCTGTGTAACCCTAACCCTATCCGGTGTCTATATAAACCGGAGGGTTCTAGTCCGTAGGACAACTTCATCATACAACAATCATACCATAGGCTAGCTTCTAGGGTTTATCCTCCTTGATCTCGTGGTAGATCTACTCTTGTACTACCCATATCATCAATATCAATCAAGCAGGAGTAGGGTTTTACCTCCATCGAGAGGGCCCGAACCTGGGTAAAAAATCGTGTCCCTTGTCTCCTGTTACCATCCGCCTAGACGCACAGTTCGGGACCCCCTACCCGAGATCCGCCGGTTTTGACACCAACACCAATACCCTCCTATTATTTCTTATGATGAATCAGGTAACGAGGAGGAGCCTCCTATTCAACCAATCTCATTAATAAGGAGCTCCAAAAAGAGGATTGAACCCACACATGATGTGGTGAAGAAGAAGAAAAGAAAAAGGAAGAGAGTCAAAAAGATATTTCCCCCAAATAATGCTGCTCCTATTACTATTGTGCCTCATGAAAATATGATTATGGAAGATAATGATACTTCTTATGATCTTGAAAATCTTTTTGGCACTTGCTTGGAAGAATATGATAATTGCTATACTATTGGTGCTATCCATACTATTAATGATGAGAGTGATTATGCTTATGATATGAAAAGGCCCAAGCTTGGGGATGCTATGTTTGATGAAGATGATGTTTTTGAGAATATATTTGCTGCAATTAATGTTTGTCCCAAGCTTGGGGATGCTACGTTTAATGAAGATGATATTTTTAGTCTCCCAAGTTTTGATATGCAAATTTATAATGATGATAGCATGCCTCCTACTTACGATGATTATTATGATGATACTTATGCTATAAAAAGTAGTGATTATATTTATAAAACTTGTCATGATTATGATCACCCCTTTTCTGAACATTACTTTTTTAATGTGGAAACAATTTATAGTATTCGAGTCTCTTATGATACTCCCACTATTCCGAATGAGAAGAATTTTGCTTATGTGGAGAGTAATAAAAATTCTATGCTTGTAGATCATGAAAAGAATGCTTTAGGTGCTGGTTATATTGTTGAATTCATTCATGATGCTACTGAAAATTATTATGAGGGAGGAATATATGCTTGTAGGAATTGCAATAATATCAAGTTTCCTCTCTATGTGCTTAAAGTTTTGAAGTTATGCTTGTTTTACCTTCCTATGCAAGTTGATTTTGTTCCCATAAGTTGTTTGCTCACAAAATCCCTATGCATAGGAAGTGGGTTAGGCTTAAATGTGCTAGTCATATTCTTCATGATGCTCTCTTTATGTTTCAATTCTTATCTTTTATATGAGCATCATTGAAATCATCATGCCCAGCTAGGGGCGTTAAACGATAGCGCTTGTTGGGAGGCAACCCAATTTTATGTCTGTTCCTTGCTTTTTGCTCCTGTTTAGTAATAAATAATTCATCTAGCCTCTGTTTAGATGTGGTTTTATGTTTTAATTAGTGTTTGTGCCAAGTAGAACCATTGGGAAGACTTGGGTGAAGTCTTTATGATCATGCTGTAAAAAACAGAAACTTTAGCGCTCACGAGAATTGCTGCCATTTTTTATTGAAGAGTTTTTGCAGATGATTAATAGACAAATTACTCAGGTCCACCAATTTATTTGAGAATTTTATGAGTTCCAGAAGTGGTCGAATCCTACAGATTACTTCAGACTATTATGTTTTTGATAGATTCTATTTTCATTGTGTTGTTTGCTTATTTTGATGAATCTATGAGTAGTATCGGAGGGTATGAACCATAGAGAAGTTGGAATACAGTAGATATTACACCAATATGAATTTAGAATGAGTTCATTACAGCACCTTATGATGGTGATTTTCTTTCTTATACTAACGGAGCTTACAAGTTTTCTGTTAAGTTTTGTGTTGTGAAGTTTTCAAGTTTTGGGTAAAGATTTGATGGATTATGGAACAAGGAGTGGCAAGAGCCTAAGCTTGGGGATGCCCAAGGCACCCCAAGGTAATATTCAAGGACAACCAAGAGCCTAAGCTTGGGGATGCCCCGGAAGGCATCTCCTCTTTCGTCTTCGTTCATCGGTAACTTTGCTTGGAGCTATATTTTTATTCGCCACATGATATGTGTTTTGCATGGAGCGTCATTTTATTTCATTTTGTTTTGCTTGCTGTTTGAATAAAATACCAAGATCTGAAATTATTAAATGTTAGAGAGTCTTCACATAGTTGCATAATTATTCAACTACTCATTGATCTTCACTTATATCTTTCGGAGTAGTTTGTTGTTTGCTCTAGTACTTCACTTATATATTTTAGAGCATGGTGGTAGTTTTATTTTGAAGAAATAGATGAACTCTCATGCTTCACTTGGATTATTTTGAGAGTCTTAAATAGCATGGTAATTTGCTTAAATAATCCTAATATGCTAGGTATTCAAGATTAGTAAAAACTTTCTTATGAGTGTTTTGAATACTAAGAGAAGTTTGATGCTTGATGATTGTTTTGAGATATGGAGGTAGTGATATCAAAGTTGTGCTAGTTGAGTAGTTGTGAATTTGAGAAATACTTGTGTTGAAGTTTTCAAGTCCCGTAGCATGCACGTATGGTAAATGTTATGTAACAAATTTGAAACATGAGGTGTTCTTTGATTGTCCTCCTTATGAGTGGCGGTCGGGGACGAGCGATGGTCTTTTCCTACCAATCTATCCCCCTAGGAGCATGCGCGTAGTGCTTGGTTTTTGATGACTTGTAGATTTTTGCAATAAGTATGTGAGTTCTTTATGACTAATGTTGAGTCCATGGATTATACGCACTCTCACCCTTCCATCATTGCTAGCCTCTTCGATACCGTGCATTGCCCTTTCTCACATTGAGAGTTGGTGCAAACTTCGCCGGTGCATCCAAACCCCGTGATATGATACGCTCTTTCACACATAAACCTCCTTATATCTTCCTCAAAACAGCCACCATACCTACCTATTATGGCATTTCCATAGCCATTCCGAGATATATTGCCATGCAACTTTCCACCATTCCATTTATCATGACACATTCATCATTGTCATATTGCTTAGCATGATCATGTAGTTGACATAGTATTTGTGGCAAAGCCACCGTTCATAATTATTTCATACATGTCACTCTTGGTTCATTGCATATCCCGGTACACTGCCGGAGGCATTCATATAGAGTCATACTTTGTTCTAGTATTGAGTTGTAATCATTGAGTTGTAAATAAATAGAAGTGTGATGATCATCATTTTCTAGAGCATTGTCCCAAGTGAGGAATAAAAAAAGAGAAAGGCCATAAAAAAAGAGAGAAGGCCCAAAAAAATGAGAGAAAAAGAGAGAAGGGGCAATGCTACTATCCTTTTACCACACTTGTGCTTCAAAGTAGCACCATGATCTTCATGATAGAGAGTCTCCTATGTTGTCACTTTCATATACTAGTGGGAATCTTTCATTATAGAACTTGGCTGGTATATTCCAATGATGGGCTTCCTCAAAATGCCCTAGGTCTTCGTGAGCAAGCAAGTTGGATGCACACCCACTAGTTTCTTTTGTTGAGCTTTCATACATTTATAGCTCTAGTGCATCCGTTGCATGGCAATCCCTACTCACTCACATTGATATCTATTGATGGGCATCTCCATAGCCCGTTGATACGCCTAGTTGATGTGAGACTATCTTCTCCTTTTTGTCTTCTCCACAACCACCATTCTATTCCACCTATAGTGCTATGTCCATGGCTCACGCTCATATATTGCGTGAAAGTTTATAGGTTTGAGATTACTAAAGTATGAAACAATTGCTTGGCTTGTCATCAGGGTTGTGCATGATGAGAGCATTCTTGTGTGACGAAAATGGATCATGACTAAACTATATGATTTTGCAGGGATGAACTTTCTTTGGCCATGTTATTTTGAGAGGACATAATTGCTTAGTTAGTATGCTTGAAGTATTATTACTTTTATGTCAATATGAACTTTTATCTTAAATCTTTCGGATCTGAATATTCATACCACAATTAAGAAGAATTACATTGAAATTATGCAAAGTAGCATTCCACATCAAAAATTCCGTTTTTATCATTTACCTACTCGAGGACGAGTAGGAATTAAGCTTGGGGATGCTGATACGTCACCAACGTATCTATAATTTTTGATTGTTCCATACTATTATATTATCCATCTTGGACATTATTGGGCTTTATTATACACTTTTATATTACTTTTTGGACTAACCTATTGACCCAGAGCCCAGTGCCAATTCCTGTTTTCCCCTTATTTCAGTGTTTCGAAGAAAAGGAATATCAAACGGAGTCGAAACGGAATGAAACCTTCTGGAGAAGTTATTTTTGGAAGGAAAGCTACCTGATAGACTTTGAGTGCACGCCAGGAAAGAAACGAGGGAGCCACGAGGTAGGGGGGGCGCCCCCACCCCCCTAGGGTGCGCCCTCCACCCTCGTGGGCCCCTCGTGGCTCCCCTGACGTATTTCTTCCGCCTATATATATATTCATATACCCTAAAACGATCGGGGAGCACAATAGATCGGGAGTTCCACCGCCAGAAGCCTCCGTAGCCACCGAAAACCAATCTAGACCCGTTCCGGCACCCTGTCGGAGGGGGAATCCCTCTCCGATGGCTATCTTCATCATCCCGGCGCTCTCCATGACGAGGAGGGAGTAGTCCACCCTCGGGGCTGAAGGTATGTACCAGTAGCTATGTGTTTGATCTCTCTCTCTCGTGTTCTTGAGGTGGCATGATCTTGATGTATCGCGAGCTTTGCTATTATAGTTGGATCTTATGATGTTTCTCCGCCTCTACTCTCTTGTAATGGATTGAGTTTTCCCTTTGAAGTTATCTTATCAGATTGAGTCTTTAAGGATTTGAGAACACTTGATGTATGTCTTGCGTGGGATACCCGTGGTGACAATGGGGTATTCTATTGATCCACTTGATGTATGTTTTGGTGATCAACTTGCGGGTTCCGCCCATGAACCTATGCATAGGGGTTGGCACACGTTTTCGTCTTGACTCTCTGGTAGAAACTTTGGGGCACTCTTTGCGGTTCTATGTGTGGTTGAATAGATGAATCTGAGATTGTGTGATGCATATCGTATAATCATACCCACGGATACTTGATGTGACATTGGAGTATCTAGGTGACATTAGGGTTTTGGTTGATTTGTGTCTTAAGGTGTTATTCTAGTACGAACTCTAGGGCTGTTTGTGACACTTATAGGAATAGCCCAACAAATTGATTGGAAAGAATAACTTTGAGGTGGTTTCGTACCCTACCATAATCTCTTCATTTGTTCTCCGCTATTAGTGACTTTGGAGTGACTCTTTGTTGCATGTTGAGGGATATTTATGTGATCCAGTTATGTTATTATTGTTGAGAGGACTTGCACTAGTGAAAGTATGAACCCTAGGCCTTGTTTCCTAGCATTGCAATATCGTTTGTGCTCACTTTTATCATTAGTTACCTTGCTGTTTTTATATTTTCAGATTACAAAAACCATTATCTACTATCCATATTGCACTTGTATCACCATCTCTTCGCCGAACTAGTGCACCTATACAATTTACCATTGTATTGGGTGTGTTGGGGACACAAGATACTCTTCGTTATTTGGTTGCAGGGTTGCTTGAGAGAGACCATCTTCATCCTACGCCTCCTATGGATTGATAAACCTTAGGTCATCCACTTGAGGGAAATTTGTTACTGTCCTACAAATCTCTGCACTTGGAGGCCCAACAACGTCTACAAGAAGAATGTTGTGTAGTACACATCAGTGGAGTACATGACACTTTTCGGCCCTTGGCCGAAGAGGGAGAAGCCGACGGTCGGTTAAGACGCATTTAAAGTTCGGGTGAACACAGATATGATATAAGTAATTCGGTACATACAATCATTATACATAAAATTCTTTTACCCAAGTCACTTGGGGGCTCTTAAAATTTATATGAGTTGTTTTATAGTAAATGTGTTTTCTTCTTGGTCGTTGCAAAGTCTTTTTCTACCGCTCCTTTTTCGATTCGAGTGTATGGTCAATAGCCGGATGGCCTGTCTTCTCTCTAAAAGCCGTTCGAGTTTAATTTGCTAAACTGCCCTCGGAGAAGTACTCCACCTTTGGGATAATGAGCTTGAAGCCGTAGGCTGACCCGCGCGAAGTCTGAGACCGGGTGTGTCATGTTAAAGCACGACAGAAGCACATTTTTTTTTCAATTTTTGGATTGGCCCCGAACACTTGATCTTGTTCGGACGTCAAGATTTTACTGACATTTTTTTGGTTTTCCAAGCTTATGCCACTTTTAAACTATTTGTGTGTTTATAGCATAAGTCTCACAGTGCAACGCCGGACACCTTTAGAGATTCGGCAGAAACATTCACGGATATTGCTATATATGCATCGGTTTCGAATTGTGTCTTCGGTCAATAGTTGGGTTGCCAGCCTCCTGTGCTTGCCTCCTACGTTCCACTTTGTTCGGCTAGGTGCGCAAAGGGAGAACCACTGCAACTATGCTTCCAGCTAGCATGGTTAAGCGCCTCAGTGGAGAAAGCCAAAAACTGATAGTCACAATAAGCGCAAACTGGTCAGCGATCCGATGACTGTGTTAAACTATAAGATCGATAGAGGTCACCCCGTGTTAAATGACGGGCCATTCATAAAATTAGCCGAAGTGTTTACAACTTGACCTCAACTGTCGCCGAACACTACCGGGGGCTAGTAACTGGCCTCCAAAACTAAATCCTCAATATTTTGCTCTTACATTAGAGCTGAGGTTTCATGATCATGCTTAGCATGACAACCCAAAGAAAGGAACCGATAGCGGGACTATTTTATTTGGAATACATTTCTTATGTTAAACAGTAATATAACATATCTCTCTGCGTACCTTTGTTTATAAAACCGTATGGCCAGATTGCCTTGTTTGTCGTAAATTTTTGCCCTCATAAAGGCTTTATAAAGTAGGAAAACACTCCTCGGCTACTGGCCGAAGAGGTTGAAGCCGATGGTCGATCAACAAAGTTTTGTACAATGCGGGTCCGAGCATTAATGATGTAAAGTACTTGGATACATAGAATCATTACACTTCATTTGTGATTTTACTCTGGATATCGATCCTTAATTCGGCCACCCGTGCCTGCATTAAGGCTCGGGGGCTACTGGGCTTCGGGCTTATCATTTACTAATATTAAAGGGGCACATCGATCCCCTGATCTGGTGTTGCCACCCGACCAGTGTCTCGGGGGCTACTGCATTGGCAATCCAGTGCAGAAAATTTAAGTGCAATATAGTTTTCGAGGAGATCATGATCCTCGGGTTGGTCGACCGCACCCAACCTGAGTCTCGAGGAATTTGCACACCGCTTTTTGTGTCCATAAGTATTCTGCCGAGGTAGGAGTTGATCCTCAGGCCGATTTTGTGAATCAACCTGAGTCTCAGGGGCTACTGAGATCAGCTGTCTTATGTCATCCTTCAGGTGCATCTCGGGTTTTAGACCAATACACACCTTGAGGGCTACTGGCTATATATCTCGGCAGAGAATAAATTGCACCAATAAAAAATATTGACAAAAAATTGGCCCACAGTCGGGGTGGTGCACCACCTCGGAAGCAGTCCGGCATAAAGCTCAGGCGCTACTGGCTGGCTCCACAGAGGGCATTTCCGGCATTAAGCTCAGCTAAACTCCTTCAACTTTTTTGAACCAAGGTGATTTATGACACCTCGGATATAGTCCGACGTTGGAGCTCGGATACAGTCCGACGCTGGAGCTTGGACATAGTCCGGCGTTGGAGCTCGGATACATTCCGGCATTGGAGCTCGGAAGCGGTCCGGCGTTGGTGCTCGTCTACAAAAGATACCTCGAATATAGTCCCACGTTGGAGCTCGGACGCAAGAGGATGTTGTCGCCCGGGAACAACTTCAAGACCGAGGTGTGGCATAAAAATAACAAGGCATTGATAAAGGCCGAAGACTTAAAGGGCTCCTCGGATACCCGACGGGTGAGATCTTCAGACTTACGTCGGCGATCCTCAAGACCGAAGATGGGAAGATTTGTTGAACCAGTTTTCAAGACCGACGACCGAAGATGAAGAACAGTTTGGAAGAATCGAGGAGCGTCCCCAACTTGAAGACCGGTTCAGGGGGCTACTGACGGTGTCCTGGACTAGGGGGTACTCACCACGTCGTCTCCCAATCAGCTGGATTGGGCCGAGGACCCCCATGGCCGTATGCTCATGGGCCAGTTCGGACAGCGGAAGACATATACGAGGAAGATTTCACAAGACTTGGTGATCAAGACAAGGACTTCTTATTTTCGCAAGATAAATATTAGATATATCCGCGTTGGCATTTTAGGTGCGGGCGTGCCAGTATACGAGTGTATACAAAAAATAAATAAAACAAAGCACACAAAATGATGCGAAGAAAACTTGTAAATCTTTATTGCTGAGGACATACAAATCTCATTTTACATTCTTTTGATATAGCATCTGACATACAAAAGACAATTGCATAATTTCTCGACTCCTAGGGTCTCGAAGGGTCCCTAGTTAATTACATTCATGGCATATCTATAAAAGACCTCCGATTAAGCCGCCTCAAACGGTCATCGTCATTATCAAACTCATGGCTTCTGTCTCCAAGGCAAAAAGAATATGCAAGCGCTCCGAGCAAAACCATAATCTCGCCATGCCAAAAGTTTATGGATTCATGCACCAATCAAACATGGGATGTAGATCAAGTCTCAAGGAGAAAATAAAATGGACAGTTCGGCCTCGTCGGTCACAAACATCATGCATCCAGCCTCGTCGGTCAGGAAATGTATGTGAGTTCCGGCCTCGTCGGTCGCGAAAAAAGTGTTCTCAGCGTGGACTTGAAGATGAACCCTCATTTGATTGAGAAACATGCTTCGGCAAAATTTGGTCAATGGCATCTTATTTATTCCGGAGTAGATGGCCGTGTCTTTATTAATATTGGATTATCTCATGATGAGAAACCATCCTTTGCATGTCACGCGATCTCCTTGCTACCTCTGAATATATGTATGCTGAACCATGATGTTGACTTCTTATACAGCTATATTGCTTTCCCTTGTAACTCCACACCATGAAATGTCTGCGGCGACGATTGAAGCGTCAAGTAGAGCCGTGAGACGTCATAACTTTTCCTTTTCTTTTTACTGATCAAACCATAAACATCCGTGTGGCGACGATTTGATCGCCATGTAGAGCCACTAGATGCCACCAAACTCTTTTTCTTGCAAAACTGAGATAAAACGTCCGCGGCGACGATTAGATCGTCATGTAGAGCCGCGAGACACCGCCGAATTCTTTCTATAGATCAAAACAAGGAAACGTCCGCGGCGACGATTAGATCGCCATGTAGAGCCACTAGATGCCACCAAACTCTTTTGCTTGCAAAACTGAGATAAAACGTCCACGGCGATGATTAGATCGTCATGTAGAGCCACGAGACACCGCCGAATTCTTTCTATAGATCAAAACAAGGAAATGTCCGCGGCGACGATTAGATCGCCATGTAGAGTCGCAGGACACTGCCGATTTTTATTGTAGATCAAGCGATGAGACATCCATGATGACGATTAGATCGCCATGTAGAGCCGCGAGATGCCATAAAAAGAAATGAACAAAGAGAAGAAAATAAATAAAATAAATAAGTGATCATATGGAACCTTCATATGATTTACTCACCATATGGCTATGCCATCGACGCCGACCACGGAGGCAAACGCCAAACGAGAAATGAAGATGTGTGTATGTGTGAGTGCTGAGATGGAGATGATACGAAGGGTGTGTGTGTGTGAGTGGTACGGCGAATGGTGGTGAGATGAGCGTGTAAATGATGCGTGCGTTGTGAGTGAGATGAACTCCTTTCGCAGTCACTCGAGCAGCCTTTTTATAGCATCGTCTCCACCGGCTAGCTATGCGAATTGATAGGAAGATAAGCACGAGAGATTAGCATCGTCGCCGCTGCCGTTAGTAGCAATTAAACAAATCTTATCACTTAGCTCTCGGCATTGTTGAACTAAAAAGGCCCAAAGAGAGTTGGAACAATTGATGAATATTCCCTTTACCCTGGATGTGGGTGTTAAGCAGAAAGAAATGTCGGTATTGATTGAAAATCTGCTTGAGCAAGATGAAATATATTGGTCACAACGTGGAAGAGTTAACTGGCTTCGTCATGGTGATCGAAACACCAAATACCTCAGTCATTTTGCCTCAGCTAGAAGAAGGAGAAATCTAATCAAAAACTGCGTGTGAATGAGAATAGATGGGTTGAGGGGAATGATAATCTCAGGCCTCTTATCTCAGATTATTTCAAAAATCTTTTCTAGTCTGGTGCAGAATAGGTAGATGTTAATCTTCTTGCATCGGTAAAGTCTGTAGTAACTAATGATATGAATGATTTACTAGTTGCTCCCTATACCAAGGAAGATGTGCGCAAAGCTCTATTTCAGATCAGTGATATGAAGGCCCTAGGGCTAGATGGTCTACATGCAATTTTCTTTAAGAGATTCTGACACATCCTGGGTGATGAACTAACCAAGGAAGTATTGGAAGCAATAGACATCAAGAAAATCCCAGAGGGGTGGAATGCAACAAACATCGTGTTGATTTCAAAGGTACAAAATCCTGAGGTAATTACACAATATAGACCAATCAGCCTGTGCAATGTGGTGTATAAAATCATATCCAAGATGATTGCTAATAGGCTGAAAAAGATTCTTCCTGACATTATAGCCCCAACACAGAGTGCGTTTGTGCCTGGGCGTCTAATAACTGACAATGTATTGGTTGCCTATGAGTGCTTTCACGCCATCAAGAAGAAAACTCATGACACTAATGGCTATTGCGCAGTAAAGTTGGACATGATAAAAGCTTACGACAGAGTTGAATGGGGATTTCTGAGAGAGATTATGAAAAAGATGGGTTTCCAGGCGCAGTGGATTGAGCTCATCATGGAATGTGTTTCTTCGGTAAGCTACAGAGTCAGATTTAATAATACTGAAACTGATGAGTTCCTCCCTTCCCGTGGACTAAGACAGGGAGATCCCTTGTCCCCCTACATGTTCTTACTTTCTCGAAGGGATTGTCAAGTATGCTAGCCCATGAAGAGGAAACATGAGGTATAGAGGGAGTGAAAGTGCGTAGGAATGCCCCATCGATATCTCATTTACTCTTTGCAGATGATTCTCTCATCCTTATGAGAGCTGATCTTCAGAATGCGGTGACCCTGAAGAGGCTGCTTGATACTTATTGTAGTAGCTCTAGACAGTTGGTAAGTACTCCCAAGTCGAGTATTTTCTTCAGCCCTAATACTAGTGTCCTTGTCAGAGAAGGTATTTGTGGAGAACTTGATATATTAACAGAGGCCCTTTCAGATACATATCTTGGTCTCCCAACTATGGTTGGGGTGGATCGCAGCGGTTGCTTCCAACACCTCATTGATCGAGTGTGTCAGAGACTGAAAGGGTGGAAAGAAAAGGTTTTGTCTATGCAAGGCAAAGAGATTCTCTTGAAATCAGTAGCTCAAGCAATACCATCCTATGCCATGTCTGTGTTCAAGCTACCAAAGAGTATATGCAAGTCAACAACAGATGAAATGTCAAGCTTTTGGTGGGGTGATGATGAAGATAGGAAAAAATGCATTGATATGCATGGTGGAAAATGTGCATCCGAAGAACGAAGGTGGAATGGGATTCAGAGACTTACACAACTTTAATCTTGCTATGTTAGCAAGGCAGTGTTGGCGACTGATCCAAGATCTGGACTCTGTGTGTGCGCGTGTTCTCAGTGCAAAGTATTACCCCGATGGTAACATTCTTAATGCTGGCCCTAAGAAAGGCTCTTCTTATACTTGGCAGAGTATAGTTGTAACACCCATGATGCGGCTATATCTCCCACGTGTCGGAGCACGACTTAGAGGCATAACCGCATAGTAGGCACGTTGCAAGAGGGGTAATCTTTACACATCCCATGTACTGAATAAGAAAGGGATAAAGAGTTGGCTTACAATCGCCACTTCACACAATACATAAATATAGCATTACATCATCCACAATACAATCAAGGTCCGACTACGGAACCAAAATAAAGACAACCCCAAATGCATAGGTCCCCGATCGCCCCAACTGGGCTCCACTACTGATCGTCCGGAAAGGAAACATAGTAACGTCCTGAATACTCGTCGAACTCCCACTTGAGTTCGGTAGCGTCCCCTGCACTGGCATCATCGGCACCTGCATCTGGTTTTGGAAGTAATCTATGAGTCACGGGGACTCAGAAATCTCACACCCTCGCGATCAAGACTATTTAAGCTTATGGGTAGGGAAAAAGGGTAGTGAGGTGGAGCTGCGGCAAGCACTAGCATATATGGTGGCTAACTTACGCAAATGAGAGCGAGAAGAGAAAAGCAGAGCACGGTCGTGAACTAGAAGTGATCAAGAAGTGATCCTGAGTCTACTTACGATCAAGAAGTGATCAAGAAGTAATCTATGAGTCAGAGTTACGAATATGGAAAGTTGTATCCGGGGCGTTACAATAGTATCAGGAATTCAAACATTTAAGAGGGGGTTTATTTGGAGAGTTGGGACAGGTTCTAATATCAATATTTGGCTAGACCCATGGATACAGTCAAGTGCCTCGCGCAAAGTTATAACGCCGAGGGGGTAGATTATGTTGTCCAAAGTTGAAGAGCTCATAGACCCGCACTCGGGCACATGTGATGAAGCCTTATTGCAGTCCGTGTTTAATCCAGTCGATGTGGAAAGGATAATAAGGATCCCTCTTAATGTGAGTATTGTTGATGATTTTGTGGCATGGCAGTTTACACGGTTAGGAACCTTCTCAGTCCGTTCAACATACCATACAGAGTTCAATCATCAGTTTGGCTCACGCGCTTCTCCTGCTGATGGACAAGGAGGGTCTGTAGTAAATGGCATTTGGAAACATTCATGGAAACTCCGAGTTCCTGGCAAGATTAAGCATTTCGCTTGGAAGGTGCTCAGGGGCGTTCTGCCATGCTATGGAGTTCTCGCGAAACGTCATATCCCGGTATCTGGTCAATGCCCGGTTTGCAAAGTTGGGTTTGAAGATATTCAACATTGTTTATTCTTGTGTTGCCATGCTATGGAAGTGTGGAAAGAATTAGGCCTGAATGCGGTGATCAACCAAGCAGCAATGGAGGACCACTCTGGATCAGTTACCATGGAGATTTTATTGCGAAACCACTCGTCAATTGGTGATCTTCCAGCGGCTGAGTTGATTACGGTGGCTGCGTGGTATATTTGGTGGCAACCTCGCTAGTTTGCAAAGGGGGAAACAATTTCAGATGCACACCATTCAACTATTTCAATTAAGGTCCTAGCGACGAACTATGTGCGAGCAGCAACACGCAACCAACCAGTTAGAAAGAGAGATCAAATGTGGAAGAAACCAACCAGGGGAAGGTGAAGATCAATGTGGACGCCTCTTTTCACGAGGATATTCTCTCAGGGGCGACGGGTGCTATTGCAAGGGATGATAGTGGCCAGTTCTTGGCTGCTGCATCATGGTTTCTTCCACATATTAACAGTGATGTTTCAGCAGAGATTCTTGCTATACAGAATGGTTTATACTTAGCTGCCCATATTGGATGCTCTAAGGTGATTGTGGAGTCATATAGCCAATTGGCGCTAGAAGCGGTGGAAAAATTTGAAAGTTATCTGGGCCAGGAAGCAGCGATTGTCATGGAGTGCAATGAGTTGAAGAAAAACTATGCTTCTGTTTCTTTCGACAACTGCACACGTGAAGCAAACGCCATAGAAGATTGTCTGGCTAAATCCAATTTTAATTCAAAGTCTAGTTCTATGTGGGATGCTACCCCTCCTGATTTTATTTCTCAACTCATTGTAACAGACTTGGCTATTATCTGAGAAATAAAATCTTGTGATTGTCAAAAAACTCCTTGGCCAATACTTATCTCTTTGTGGATGTAGTCATGCCCAACGAATCGATTTTCTCTATCCCTAGCGACCACGAACCTTGGTTTTGTACCAACATCAACACGTCCAACTTAGCAGTAGGCCTGTACAAGATTTTACTACTTCAACACACCAAACGTTTGCCTGGATAGTTGTTGACCGGTTGGACCGTGCATGCACACACGATTTATTCCATTAGCGAACTGGTTGATCGGCTACTACTAAATACATTTGATCAACAAAGTGCATGTGTTAATGTGACTAGGCCTGAAAATTCATAAACATAATATGTTTTCCCTTTTTCCCTTAAAGATCACCAAATATATATTTACGAGAGAAATTTGATTTCTCTTATCAATTATATACTCATTGACATAATCTGACAAGGGTCTGCTCATACCAGATAATCAAATATATATGTGCATCGCATGGTAAAAATGGAGTCAAACACTCCTCTCCACCAACGTATTTGACTAGGACTCTTGTTATCCTAAGCCCCCGGTACATTATATAAACCGAGGCCAGGCTAGTCGATAGATCAGGATTATGTTATTTATCATACCCTTAGGTTTTAGACCACAACATATGATCTCGAGGTAGATCAACTCTGTACTTGATACTACATCAATATAAACAAGAGCAGGATGTAGGGTTTTACCTCCATCAAAAGGGCCCGAACCTGGGTAAACATCATGTCCCCTGTCTCCTGTTACCCATCGATCCATGATACACAGCTTGGGACCCCCTACCCGAGATCTGCCGGTTCTGACACCGACACCAGCACCATACAGAGCGCTTTGAAAAGAATCGGCCTGTGAAGTAGTAGGCCTGCCTGCCAATCCTCCCTCCCAGATCAATGTTCATCGCTCCCATCACGGCTGAATAAACAAAGAATTTTCAAACTAGGAGCCACAGTTCATTCGATCCCCAGTCTCTAGTGTCGGATCAGATCCCACCGAAACGCCCACACAGTGTTGAAAGCAAGAAATCCTTCCGCAGCCAATCAATGCTTGTTGGATTCGATTGATTTGATGAGCCATGACAAAAAGACAGGGCGATTCGATTCGTTTCGTTTCAAGGCGCAAACATGAAGCAGCGGAGCCTCTCGCTGTCCCGACCGCCCCCTCCCACTCCGGCGGGACCCGCCACCGTCCTGTGCCCTTCCTTCCCAGG
The DNA here is from genome assembly GCF_003073215.2 of Triticum urartu. Lineage (NCBI taxonomy): Eukaryota > Viridiplantae > Streptophyta > Magnoliopsida > Poales > Poaceae > Triticum > Triticum urartu. Next base: position 243,786,668 of record NC_053023.1, on the reverse strand, counting down.
ATGGTAAGGCAAACGAAATCAGTGGAGTGGTCACTTAATCCTTTCGACCACATCACAGCTCGACGCCTTACCACCAATACAAAGGGGAAGGAGATGGAGGCTCGCTCCGCTCCCCTCCTCCTCCCGCCCGAACACGGCGACTCCACCACCACCTCGACCCGACCCCCGGCTGGAAATGGCGGCCTCCCTCCACCCTCGCGCTCTCCCCCACCACGCAGGTAAGCCCTCCTTGTGCCTTCGCTTGAGTTCTCTCCGCTGATTTCTCGCTTGGTGCAGTTTGCAGGTGGTAGTTGCTCCGTCCGTGATGCGCTGAGGCGGATGCCGGCGCCGCGCGTGGCCGCTGTCTCCTCCATCCAACTCCGCACGTGCTCTTGGGGCGCGCTGCGCCCTCTACGGCTGGAGCTTGCCGTGGCCCCTCCTCGCCCTGGCGCCGCCCGCTGCAGGGCGCCTCTGTTTCGGCCTCACGCATGTATGCACCCACGCCAGACTTCTCTCTACCATACGAGCTCCAGCAGCAGCGTCGCCGCTGTTGCTCGTGTCCCGGCGCCCATCGTCACGCCTAGGGGAGGGCCTGGGTTGCCGGGAGGGAGGCAGGTGGGTGGAGGGATCGGCCACAAGTAGCTCGGTCGACGGCTGGAGTGGCCAACTGAACGGGGAGAGAGCCGGAGGGGATCTTATTTGTTGTTTTAATAAAAAAACAATCATTTCAACAAAATGACAGAATGAGTACAACCACTCGAATTCATCAGTTCAATAATGGTAACAGAATATTATTCTGTTGCACGACCTCCATAAAAGTTGTCTCCGTGGTGTTTTTTTGGAAACCCCCCCCCCGCCCCCCAAGCGAAGTTCTCTCCCACGCCCTCTGTCGCGACGGAGTCTGCTTCCCCGCGCTCCGAGCTCCCCCGCAGCCCCCCTGTCGCCCGGAGCTTTCCCGCATGCTCCCCCACCCATGCCTCCCCCGCAGCTTCCCTCTCCTTGTCCCCCATGGTGATCCATGGCAAGCAAAAGACTCATGCTTTCTTTCAATCTGCTCAGAGCGGCCATTTCCAGGTCCTCCTCATCGGGGCTGCGGCGGCAGCTCGCCCGTGGCGGCGACGTGGGCGAGTAGCAGCAGTGGGCGCACGAGCATGCCGCGAAGGAGGTCACCTTCGGCGTCGGCGTGCCCGCCGCCATGCTGGGGTGCGTCAACGACCTCGCGGACGCGCCGGATCTGGCACACCAGCAGAGACGTACCGACGGCGCGGACAACAAAGCTCCCCTCCGAGCGCCGGAGAGGAATATGGGGCCGCGACGTCTTCTTGGCGGTATGCCCCCTCCCCCCCCCCCCCCCCTCTAAAACTGATTTTTGTGTCAGAACTGAAATTGTTGGTAGAGAAATTGTTTGACAGTCTTTTGTGTTTGTTTCCGTTTCAACAGAGCTCCAACCAAGTTGAATCTTGAATGGATGGCCATTTCTTTGAAGGATTGGCGTTTTTGAGTTTGCTGTAAGCAATTTTACAGGGCTAATGACTTTGAAGTTGATGCTGCTAGGAAGCAGCTGATGCACTTTGAGGTGTACATTTGGTCTGAGAGGCAGATGGGGTGAATTAGGATTACTCTGCACAATTAGGGACACTGAAGAGGCAGGTTAGTTCAGAGTTGAGCATCTCCAACACATGTTCAGCTTACCACTGCATTGAGGTGCTTCATTCAAGATTCAACTGGGTTGGAGAACCGTCTGCCTGCCTATTGATGATGGTCTCAACTTGTCTGAACAATGAACAAGCAGGCAGATTTGAGGTGCTGATGTAGTGTAGGGACTGATTGATGCACCTCAAATGCTTGGTAAATTAACTAGGAGTACATGATTCTGGATGCACTTTATTCTTCTTTCTTTCTAATGGTTGTTCCTATAACAAACTGAATTGTTTCCAATTATTCATAAATAATTTTCAGTTATGCATAGTTTCAGAAATAATGTTTCCAATTTGGCTAAATCTGGCCTGAATTTGCTGCTAGTGCTAGGACATGCTCAACACCGCCCTGTTTCATTCTTGTTTTTTGTAGAACTGAATTTACTAGCACCATTTTGCAACTTGCTATTACTGTACAAATTCCCACCTGCTCCCCTGTTTCTTGGTCAAAACTGAATGTTGACAGAGTTTTGGTCAAAACATTAGATGATGTGAGCTTTTTCAGCTATCCAAAGTTTTAAGAGTTTTAGAAGTATTGCTTGTCAAATCAGTGAGTAGAAATTTTAGGGCTATGTCTAGAAGAAGAAGAAAAAGAAAAAGAAGAAGAAGACCCAAACTACAAATGGCTGCCATAATGACAAAAGATGATCCAAACTAAATTTCTGATTTATAAATGAGGCTAAGTATTCAGCTTCTTCTTATAACTGAACTAATGCTCTTCTCTTTACCTCTAACAAGCTTGCTCATTCATTTTGGCAGTACACTTTTCAAAGGCTTAATTACCTCCCCATTTTTTGAGTCTGAGTATTCAGTTTGACTAAATTCAAAAAATTCAGTTTGACTTTGAGAGGGAATAAACTACTATAGTTCACTGTAGTTTATTGCATAATTATGCACAATTTAGTTTACTGCAGTTTGTTGAATCAAAATGAATCAAGATACAGTAGCTGAAAATATTTGGAAATATAGTCCAACCTTGAGTAATCTGGTGGAATGATATTAATTGTTTCCAAAATAAATTGATAGATTGCTGACCACTATAATTAGTTCATCATTCAACCATAGTTGTTGATGCTAAAATTTCAGCAAGCAAGCATTTCATCAAAGCCAAACATACACAAACATAAATGCAGTCTTTTGGATCCACACTGGTCGCTGTAGTTGAAGACCACACAGGAATTTGAACTTCAGTTTAAATTTGAACTTCAATTTCATCAAAATTGGTAGTACATGCAGCATCACTGAATTTAAATGTGCACACTGAATTTTTACAGGCAACAGCACTGAACTTTACCTCTTGCGGCACAGGCGGGCAGCAGCAGCGGCGAGGGGTGGGGCGGAAAAAGGAAGTGGCGGCGAGGGGCGTGGCTCGATCACGCGTCCGGTCGTCTCGCCGCCGGGCAGACCCGCATGGCCCTGCCTGCGGAAGCCGCCAGAGAGGAGCGGCGGGCACGAGCGCGAGGAAGCGGCCTAGGACATGAGTAGCAGCACGGACTCCTGTTCCAGGCGATTGACACCCAGGAGTATGCGGAGCTTGAGGAGAACGACCTCAACTGGATCACGGCAGGAGGCTCTGACGACATGCGGAGGGGATCTTGGCAGGAGGGGAACACGCGGAGCGGATCGTGGCTGGAGGGGAACGCGTGAAGGTGGTCATGGCGGGAGGGGAATGCTCTAGCGTGGGTCCTCAGTGGCGGCGGAGCAGTTCCTGGATGGTGCACGTCCTGGCCGGCGCAGGTGAAGAATCCTACGACGGCACCCGTGTCGACGTGCGAAATCGCACAGGTACAGGTGGGCGACGGCGGTGGAATCAGAGGCGCAAGTGGGCTTGTGCTGGTGGGCGGCGGCGAAATCAGCTGGGCCGCGCCTGCCCAGGCGATGCACGGGGACGACAGAGGAAGAAGATGGAGACATGGATCTATTTGAGACAGTTTTAAAACACCGAGGACTTTTTTTTGCAAAAAACACCAGTACACTGCGCGCCGGACAACTTTTTCCCGACGGAGGGAGTATATACCGGGGTGCCAGTCCTTCCACTACAAAAAAGACATATTCGTGACATTTTGGGCCAAGCGAAAATCTTTTCTGTCATACTTATGACACTTCTATGACGATAATTGCGACAAAACCCGGTATCATCATAGATGTGGTGGGCTCCTATTTCTATGACAAAAAATCTTGACAAAAAATGGGCTTTTCATCCTGAGCGGGCCGGAGACGCAGCTGCATGACATTCTTTGGGCCGTCCATGACGGAAAAAACCGTGGTAGAAGCGAGGGCGAGAAAAATATCGGGGTGTTCCCGGTTACGGTGGGTGGTCGGGACCGAGCGATGCGCGTTTCTCTCGTACACGCACGTACGTGGGTGCGAGGCGTTGGGCTCTAACTGAACCCGAGCGAGGCATTGGACTCTAACTGAACCCGAGCGATTGCACTGCAGGCTACGCGTTACTGAACCCGAGCGTTCGATCGATGGCTGTTAATTAACCTGATCGAGCGATTCCTTCGCTACTGCTGCTAACTGAAGCAGATCGATGCTGCCTTTGGATGAACAGTGAGCGTTACTGGAGGGGTTTGGATGAACAGTTCCCGGTGGGGGTGGATGAACAGGACCCCGTGGTGTTGCCTCTGGATGAATAGGACCTCGATCGATCGAGCCGGTGGGCTGGATGAACAGGACCCCGTGCAGGGCAGGATGAACAGGACCACCCCATGGAGGGCATGATGAACAGTAGACGGTGGAGGGCAGGATGAACAGTAGCCCATGGAGGGGTGGTTGAACAGGAGCCCGTGGAGAGGGCTGGTTGAACAGTAGCCGGTGGATTAGCGCGCGGTGGAGGCTGGATGAATAGGAGCCCGTGGATGAACAGTCGCAGGTGGAGGCTGGAGGAGGTCGACGGTGGATGAACAGTAGCCCGTGGAGGCTGGAGGGGATCGACGGTGGAGATGAACAGTATCCCGTGGAGTCCCGTTTTGCGGTACACCACACCCCTCCCGATGAGCAGGACCCCTGTTTCGACCGTAGCGCTTCAACACAAGTCCGTTTCCTCCGTTTTGCGGTACGCCACACCCCTCCCAATCAACAGGACCCCCATTTCGACCGTAGGAGGTCAGTTTCCTCCATTTTGCGATACGCCAGACCCCTCCTGATGAACAGGATCCCGTTTCGAATGTGGCCGGTCGAACAAAAGGCCATTTCCTCCGTTCTACGGTACGCCAGGCCTCGTTTTCATCGGTTGTTCCGTCCAAGCCCTCCCATTGAACACGATGACACATTCCATTCCGACCCAGCCAGTTGGCTCCCCATGAACACGACGACGACGCTGTTTCTCCGTTCCGACCAAGCCATGTACACGAGCCCTGGCCGTACGTATGCGCGAGTAGGCGTTCAAGACCCCGCCCGTATGTACGTACGTGGCCGTATTTACTTTCTTGCACCCTAGCCGCTGTACGTATGTGTACATGCTACGTTCACGCCTCTGCTATGACACGTGCGCGCCTCTACATCGACCCGTATGTACATACACATTCACGACCAGAATGACAATGCTACATACACTTCGACCAGGTGGGTCCCGACTATCAGGCACTTCCTTGCATGCGAAGATGTAGCTGATGGGTCCTAGCAGTCAGGGGGGCGAATCATTTTTTTGCCCGGACGCACTTCCTTGCGTGCGAAGATGTAGCTGGTGGGTCCCAGCAGTCAGGGGGAAACGCTTCTTTTGTGAAATACGATGGCCCGTCTGGTGGATCCCCGCTGTTAGGTGGAGGAATATTTATTTGGCGTGTAATAAGGAGGCACTTCCTTGCTGCGGCCATGGACCCAGCTGTCAGCCTCTCCACGTACAGTACTCTTTTGATGGAAGTCAGTCGTTGACCACATTGACCACGTCGCGCCGAGAGCACCAAGGCGGTGGACGACGGCAAGGCCTAGGAAGGGGATGACGCGGAGCCAGGGAGGACGCGGCAGTGGATGCCCATGCGGAGAGGAGTACGAGGGTTCACTGGTTCGGCTGCGGTGTGAGGCTGCCATCGCCGCAGAATAACAGGGGGTGTGGGTGAGTCGAGGGATGGCATGGCCAGCGGTGGGAGTAGTAGGGGGCGGTGAGGTCTCCGCGGCATCATAGCCGGCCACGGGAGGCAGGAGCACGAGGCACGACTGGCGCTGGTTTGGGCGGCTGGAGCAAGAAGACCAGAGGTTGAAGAAGCACTACGGCCATTGGATGGACATCGTACGGTCAATGGAGCTAGAATCGTGCATATTGACTAAGTTGACAAAGCCCTCCATCCCCGTCAACTTAGTAGGCCCACAAGACAGCCTCCCACTATACTGGGTCATAGCTAGTAGGGGGAGTATTCATTTTTTTGTGCGTAATAAGGATGCACTTCCTTGCGTGCGAAGATATAGCTGGTGGGTCCGAGCTGTCAGCGGCGGTAACGTTCTTTTCGCGAAATACAGAGACCCTTTCGGTGGGTCCCAGATGTCAGGTGGAGGAATCATTATTTTGCGCGTAATAAGGAGACATTTCCTTGCGTGCGGCTGTGGACCCAGCTGTCAGCCCTTCCATGCACAGTCCACTTTAGATGCATGTCGTTCGTTGACAACGTTGACCAGGCCACGCCGAGAGCACCAGGGTGATGGACGACGATGAGGCCTAGGAGGGAACGACACAGAGCCAGGGAAGACTCGGCAGTTGTTTCCCACATGGAGGGGAGTACGACTGTACGAGGGTTTATTGGTTCGTCTGCCGTCGCCGGAGAATAACAGCAGGTGTGGGTGAGTAGAGGGATGGCTAGGCCAGCGATGGGAGTATGGTGGGGCGGTGAGGCCTGTGCGGCAGCACAGTCGGCCGCGGGGAGGAGGGAGCAGGCAGTTCCGCCGGCGCTTGTTTGAGCGGCTGGAGCAGGAAGAGCAAAGATTGAAGAAGCACGACGTCCGTTGGATGGACATCCAACAGTCACTGCTTGTGCGTCAACCTTTTTTTAGGAAAGCCCCAAATATGTGGAAAACATCATACAACCCATCTGCCATTATTTCTAATAATTTACAGCCCATTTGCTAATTCTTAAGGTTTTTTGGAGCCCATATTGTTTTTGTTAGCATTACAGCCCATATTGTGGTCACGGTTAAAAAATTATACGAAATTTTGCATATTTCGGTGCGTTCCGAACTCTTTTTAGTCCTGAAATTTCGAGTCACGTTCAAACTGATTTCTGATTTTAAAAATAAATATATATCAATGTAAAATCCAACAAATTGTCCATGCATAAAAATCAATGCAATTTAAATCTTGAAATGAAAAAAAGAAATTTGAAACTAATTGCCGGTTTGATGTGTTTTAAAAATGTACAACCCATTCCTCATTACTGATAGGCCATTTTCTCGGCCAGCCGAATGAAGCTCTCCTCGTCTTGAAAGATTTGCAGGCCAACAGGCCAGACAAAGCGACTTACTTGGCAAATCACAAAAAAACTAGGCTGTGGCCGTGGACCCAGCTGCGGCCGTGGACCCAGCTGTCAGCCTCTCCATGTACAGTACTCTTTTGATGGAAGTCGGTCATTGACCACATTGACCACGCCGCGCCGAGAGCACCAAGGCGGTGGACGACGACGAGGCCTAGGAAGGGGACGACGCGGAGCCGGGGAAGACGCGGCAGTGGATGCCCACGCGGAGAGGAGTACGAGGGTTCACTGGTTCGGCTGCGGCGTGATGCTGACATTGCCGCAGAATAACAGGGGGTGTGGGTGAGTAGAGGGATGCCCTGGCCAGCGGTGGGAGTAGTAGGGGCGGTGAGGCCTCCGCGGCATCACAGCCGGCCACGCGGGGCAGGAGCACGTGGCACGACCGGTGCTGCTTTGGGCGGCTGGAGCAAGAAGACCAGAGGTTGAAGAAGCACTATGGCCGTTGGATGGACATCGTACGGTCACTGGAGTTAGAATCATTCATATTGACTAAGTTGACAAAGCCCTCCGTCCCCGTCGACTTAGTAGGCCCACAAGTCAGCCACCCACTATGGTGGGTCCCAGCTAGCAGGGGGTATTCATTTTTTGTGCGTAATAAGGAGGCACTTCCTTGCATGCGAAGATATAGCTGGTGGGTCCGACCTATCAGCGGGGGGAACGTTTTTTTCGCGAAATATAGAAGCCCTTCCCACGTACAGTCCACGTACAGTGCGTAATAAGGAGGAACTTTCCTTGTGTGCAACCATGGACCTTGTGGGTCCCAGCCGTCAGGCTCTCCACGTACAGTCCTCTTCCGATGACTCTCGTATGTTGACCATGCCGCGCCAAGCACACCGAGGCGGTGGAGGACGGCGAGGCCCCAGACTGGAACGACCCGGAGATGGGGAAGACGCGGTAGTGGAGTCGCAGACGGAGAGGAGTGGGAAACTTGACTGGTTCGGGTGCGGGGTGGGCCTACACTCGGTAGAGAATAACAGGAGGTGCGGAGTGGAGGGATGGCCTGGCCGCCGACGGGGTAGCGTTTCGCCGAGGAGCACAAAACAACGTCGCTAGATGCCGGAGGCTGGAGCAGGCGGTCCCGACAGCGCTGGGGGAAGAAGATGAGAGATTGAAGAATAATGCTGGCCGTTGGATGTAAATACAACGCCTTCTTAGGCTTCGACCTACTGGCCCACATGTCAGCCAGTCCATTTGGTGGGCTGCACAATGATGTAGCATCTATGCATCCCGTTTATATATATGATAGAATTTAAAACCCGTTTGCATTTTCTCGAAATCCACGAACTTGCTGGGCTGGGTGAAAATATTTTGTTGGGCTAGACGGAGAAATGTTATAAAAACATAAACACATGATTACACGTCTATTATTGCATTGGTCAGTAAAATCTTTACAAGCTTATATACGCAATCACTAGAAGTTAACTTGCCAAGTTATATATAAACAATTATTATTATTATTTTGTAAGAACTTTCAACTTACGAAATAAAATATCATTTAAATTTGATAACTTAATAGTATGTGGGGTATTACTATTTTTTAGGCTAGACATGAGACAGTTGAGTTGATTCTAGGGAAAAGTACTAGGAGAAAATTCAGTTTATATCGAAAAAAAAAGTGGGAGAAAATTCAGATGTAGGATTAATGAAAACGAAAAATAAAGGAAGTGGGAAGGTCTATAAAATGGTTGGACGAACGAAAGGTTTAACGGAAACTTATGTTGTTTCTAATATATATATATATGATATATAATATATATATGTAATAAAATAAGATATAAATATAGGTTCAGTTTTGCATTCTTATAGAAAACATGTTTAGTTTTGCATTCTTTTAGAAAAATAGAACTGAGCTGTGCATCGTCTTGAAAAAACGAACATAACTTGGGTTGCTGATGTTATAGACAAGTTAGGTTGGGAGGCCCAGAGGCCGCTTGATACTGCTGGATCCAAAAAATGTTGAAACATGTCGTGGGCTGCCCATGTTAAACAACAAAACCTAGGCCATGGACCTGGTGGGCCCGGGACTGTCAGCCTCTCGACGAACCGGAGCTTCTCTCAAGAAGGCTCGTGGTTCTGAGAGGGAACGTGTCACCTTTGTGTGCATAATTCAAATTTTAAATACAAGCACATGCTCCAGTGCATCAAAGCTGGTTGAAAAATCACATGTGTGTCCTCGGGTAAATTTCTAGGTCCCATGCCAGAAATGGGAATGAAATTCAAACATCTGGGCATCTGGCTCGGCTGGAAACATTGAGAAACTTGGTTTTTTAATTCATGTAAATATGAAACACGCATGAAAATCATGAAACTTGGCTTGGTGTCATGACATGGCACCAACATGTTGTGGTAATTTTGCTGTCCGATTTGCGAAGGCGCACACATTAACAATCAACAAAGTCATTTTGGAACAAGTGTTGTCACGTTACAATCGGAAATACAAGTATTATTGAAACCGTGGGCGTTCTATTTACCACTTACGTGCCGCCACACATCCCCTTTTTTATTAGCTAGGAGGCGCCATGCAGGGTAGCTATTTGAGTATGGGAGGCGTGCGAGCCCTTTGACCTCCATCTGCCATCCACCTCTCTCCCAAGGTCTCCATTAATGGCGCCTGAGCCTCTGTTTAATGGCGTGGCAATGTCTCACTCGACTAAGATTTAAGAGAGAAAAAAGAAAATCTAAAAAGAAAATTTTGCACGGATCTTGATGTAAGATCTGACGGACCTATATAACATCTACTGTGACTTATAGCAAGACTGATGAATGTGCGAGCCGCACACGGCACCAACATGACACGAGCTTCGTCTGCCTGGTGCGCATGCAGTCGGGTGAGTTGTCCAAGTATAGACACAACCAGGCCCTCGTTGGTATCCGTGCCTCGACTTTGGCTGGTCATAGTGGAGAGTAGCATAGACTAGTTACTAGTCTATGTTACTAGTACCTTCATAGTGGGTAGTGTCATATAGTATATGCATAATTTGGCGACGAGCGCTCTCTATATGTACCTCCTTTTTTCTTTAATTACACTTGTTAGTTTTGCTCCATGGCGCAATCCATCGATACTACTACTATACAAATGTATACATTTTTTAAAAGGCTAGAGGGCGGGGCAGTCTAGCTTGGTCCTTTTCACGAGAGGCGAGGGCTTTTGTGATTTGACGGCTCATTACTGCTGGAAGGCGGGGCCTTGTGATTTGACCGCTCGTATAAATATGCCGACGACCTGAGGAGGAGCAAAGAACCGTGCGATATACTCAAGTTTTCCACTGGAGTACGACGGAGGAGCACGAAACACGGCACCCCAGTGCCATATCCTCTACTCCCTACTCTTATTATATATTACTAGCAAGAGGCATTGTTCTATTGGCGAAAAAGAATGATCTAATTTGCTAGTCATCTCATTTTTAGCATTGTTCTATTCATGCCTCGCAGAGAAGGTGAGACGTGCGGTGAAACACCCGAAGCAAAATAAGAAACACAGGAGCAAAAGAAGAAGGAGGATTATCACCCCCTAAAAAGAAGGAAGACGCACACACAAGTCTGGAGCGCTGCTCTCACTACATGAAGGGTTGCTGGCCGCGGAGTCGTAACTGCTTCTTCATCGCCTCCACAACCTCCATCTCCTTGCGCGTCTCCTCCGCCATCTTCATCATTGTGTCCATGACGCGGGATTTCTCGACGCGAGCCTTCATCATCTGTTCCACGGCCGCATTACGTACCTTGACATCAGCCGGGTGCTCGATGCGGAGCTTCGCCAACTCCTCCTTCTGTTCCATGATGAGGGCATGCAACATCTTCATCAAGGAACTACTATTCTCATGCAGCTTCTTCCAGCCGGCGTTCTCCTCCTTCAGCAGGTCGAGCTCGTGGCAGAGCTTCGCGTTGTCCTCCTAAAGTTGCAGGATTTCACCGGTCGCCTTCTTCTCTGAGGCAATGCTCTTCTTCAGCAGCATCACCAAGCCGACAGTCAACCCCCCCTGCTCATTGAGCTCAGCAGGCATGTCGTCGAGGCTCTCCTTCAGCAGCTCCACCAAGCCGTGGATGAACTCCTTCTGCTTATTGGGGTGCTTATTGAGCTGACCGGGCATGCCGTCGAGGGATAACGACTCCAGCGCCGCCCGCTCGGCATGTTCGCCTCTGCATCTAGGGTGCTCCTGGGAGCCATCGCATGCCCGTGAGAGATCTTTCGAGGTCTCTGCGTGGCGGCGAGCCCTCTTTTTTTCCGTAGCCTTGGTTGCCGCTCCCTTGTTACGAGTAGTTCTCGACTATCGGTGTCAAAACCGGCGGATCTCGGGTAGGGGGTCCCGAACTGTGCGTCTAGGCCTGATGGTAACAGGAGGTAGGGGACACAATGTTTTACCCAGGTTCGGGCCCTCTTGATGGAGGTAAAACCCTACGTCCTGCTTGATTGATATTGATGATATGGGTAGTACAAGAGTAGATCTACCATGAGATCAGAGAGGCTAAACCCTAGAAGCTAGCCTATGGTATGATTGTATGTTGTCCTACGGATTAAAACCCTTCGGTTTATATAGACACGGGAGGGGCTAGGGTTACACAAGGTCGGTTACAAAGGAGGAGATATGCATATCCATATTGCCTAGCTTGTCTTCCACGCCAAGTAGAGTCCCACCCGGACATGAGACGAAGTCTTCAATCTTGTATCTTCATAGTCCAACAGTCCAGCCAAAGGATATAGTCCGGCTGTCCGGATACCCCCTAATCCAGGACTCCCTCAGTAGCCCCTGAACCAGGCTTAAATGACGATGAGTCTGGTGCGCAGATTGTCTTCGGCATTGCAAGGCGGGTTCCTCTTCGAATTCCATGTACCTATTGAAATAGTGTCCGGCCTCTTGTGAATGTTGCTCTCCTTGGCTCCCACGCCCAATAATGGCCACTTTACACGTGTCGAGTGAATGTGAAGAGCCAGGGTGTTTTCACATTTACCCCCTAACTGTGTGAATGAGCTGCCTATTAAGAAGACGAGGATTCAGATCCAAATCACACCATCCTCCCTTGGCGAGCCTTCATCGGAGCGCATCTGACAGAGATCCATTCCATCATGGCCGGTCGACGCAGCTCCTCCTCTCGCCTCCCTAGCCCCAAGCCTGGAGATTGGGAGAGATGTTCCGTCCCGCACATCAAATTAGTGATGCTTCAGACCAAGGGATTTCTTCCCCCAGCGTACATGGTCCCGGTTCGAGCCAGGCTCGCCACCTATAATGGCAGAGAGCAAGCGGAGAGCCTTCCCAATCCCTCCAAGGGAGAGCGGGTATGCCTTGTCCCTTATTTGGTAAGAGGGCTCGGATTTCCAATTCATCCGTTTCTCCGGGGGCTCCTGGAGTTCTACGGCCTCCAGTTGCACAATCTTACGCCTGCCTCCATATTGCATATCGCGGGATTCGTAGCCCTTTGCGAGCTGTTTTTAGGCTGTGAGGCTCATTTCGCGCTGTGGAAGAAGCTGTTCTGCCTTGTGCCCCGTTCTCAGAAGGGGTCAATATATCAAGTGGGCGGATCCGAAGTGTGGCGCATTGCCGGGACTGGATATCTGTCCGGTACCCCAAAGAAGACGTCTGAAGACTGGCCTTCAGAATGGTTTTATATAGAAGACGCCCCCCTCCCGAATCCTATTCGAATCGACCTTCCTGAGTTCGACAACGCTCCTTTGAAGAAGCGCCGGAGCTGGCGTCCATGGAGCTCCCTGGAGGAAGATGACAGGGACGTTCTTTACCTGATGAGCCGGATAAGTTCGTTAGCTCGATCCGGATTGACCATGATCGAAGTCATGGCCATATATATTATGCAGGGGGTGCAGCCGCTTCAGTATAGAGGCCACCCCATGTGGGATTTCAACGGGGAGGATGACGCCACCCGCTACGGCCGTAAAGGGCCGGGATCGGTTGCTGATCTAATAAAGATCTTATTCGCTTTGTACAAGGGAGAAGAGGAGGAATTCCTCCGTGTCAACCCGCAGGGCGGTTTTTCTATGTACAATCCTCCGAGCTAGGTAAGCGGAGACCTTTTCGCACCCATCCGTTTCATATTCCCATAATTAAGTATTTAGTCTAGCAATTTCCACGCAGGAGCTGCGCCAGGCTGTAAGGGAGATAAACAACCCCCCTCCACAACACGAGGACCCGGAACGGTCCCTTGACCCGGCCTCCCAGGAGGATCCGGACATATCCGTGGAGCTGATTGATGGGGTATTTTACCAATTGAGTAACGATAACGCTTTGGTGGCCATTACGGCCGATTACACTGGGCTACTTCCAGCCTCACAGGTAACTGAGACCGAAGTCCCAACACTTTGAAAAGGGATCCATCCTTGCGTGTTTTTGATTGCCATATAACAACCGTGTTTTGCAGGGAAGGTCCTCGAGGTGGAAGGCCGAGCTTGCGGCGACTAGCCAACAAGGGGCCGCGAGGCCAGGCAGGCTCAAAAGACCCGCAGTCCGGAATGAGACACCGGTGCAGCGGTATAGCGCGCTGTCTTTATGTTGGGGAACGTAGCAGAATTTAAAATTTTCTACGCATCACCAAGATCAATCTATGGAGTTATCTAGCAACGAGGGAAAGGGGAGTGCATCTACATACCCTTGTAGATCGTGAGCGGAAGCGTTCAAGAGAATGGGGTTGATGGAGTCGTACTCGTCGTGATCCAAATCACCGATGAGCGAGTGCCGAACGGACGGCACCTCCGCGTTCAACACACGTACGATTGGGAACACGTCTCCTCCTTCTTGATCCAGCAAGGGGAAAGGAGAGGTTGATGGAGATCCAGCAGCACGACGGCGTGGTGGTGGAAGCAACGGTGATCTCGGCAGGGCTTCACCAAGCTCAGCGAGAGGGAGAGGTGTCACGGGAGGGAGAGGGAGGTGCCAGGGGCTTTTTTTGTGCGCAGCCCTCCCCCCTCTTTATATAGGGGTCCAGGGGGGTGCCGGCCCCTCTAGATCCCATCTAGATGGGGGGGGGGGCAAGGGGGGTGGCTTGCCCCCCAAGCCAAGTGGGGCGCCCCCCACCCCTAGGGTTTCCAACCCTAGGCGCAGGGGGAGGCCCAAGGGGGGCGCACCAGCCCATCAGGGGCTGGTTCCCCTCCCACTTCAGCCCATGGGGCCCGTGGCCCCACCCGGTGGACCCCGGGACCCTTCCGGTGGTCCCGGTACAATACAGGTGACCCCGAAACTTTCCCGATGGCCGAAACTGGACTTCCTATATACAATTCTTCACCTCCGGACCATTCCGGAACTCCTCGTGACGTCCGTGATCTCATCCGGGACTCCGAACAACTTTCGGGTTACCGCATACTAATATCTCAACAACCCTAGCGTCACCGAACCTTAAGTGTGTAGACCCTACGGGTTCGGGAGACACGCAGACATGACCAAGACGACTCTCCGGTCAATAACCAATAGTGGGATCTGGATACCCATGTTGGCTCCCACATGCTCCTCGATGATCTCATCGGATGAACCACGATGTCGAGGATTCAATCAATCTCGTATACAATTCCCTTTGTCAAGCGGTACGTTACTCACCCGAGACTCGATCGTCGGTATCCCAATACCTCGTTCAATCTCGTTACCGGCAAGTCACTTTACTCGTACCGTAATGCATGATCCCGTGATCAACCACTTGGTCACATTGAGCTCATTATGATGATGCATTACCGAGTGGGCCCAGAGATACCTCGCCGTCATACAGAGTGACAAATCCCAGTCTCGATTCGTGCCAACCCAACAGACACTTTCGGAGATACCCGTAGTGCACCTTTATAGTCACCCAGTTACGTTGTGACGTTTGGTACACCCAAAGCACTCCTACGGTATCCGGGAGTTGCACAATCTCATGGTCTAAGGAAATGATACTTGACATTCGGAAAAGCTCTAGCAAACGAACTACACGATCTTTGAGCTATGCTTAGGATTGGGTCTTGTCCATCACATCATTCTCGTAATGATGTGATCCCGCTATCAATTACATCTAATGTCCATAGTCAGGAAACCATGACTATCTTTTGATCAACGAGCTAGTCAACTAGAGGCTCACTAGGGACGTGTTGTGGTCTATGTATTCACACATGTATTACGATTTCCGGATAACACAATTATAGCATGAACAATAGACAATTATCATGAACAAGGAAATATAATAATAACCATTTTATTATTGCCTCTAGGGCATATTTCCAACAGTCTCCCACTTGTACTAGAGTCAATAATCTAGTTACATTGTGATGAATCGAACACCCATTGAGTTCTGGTGTTGATCATGTTTTGCTCTAGGGAGAGGTTTAGTCAACGGATCTGCTACATTCAGGTTCGTATGTACTTTACAAATATCTATGTCTCCACTTTGAACACTTTCACGAATGGAGTTGAAGCGACGCTTGTGGCGGACCGGTGGTGGGGAGTGTTTTCAGGGCGGGCGGGGCGACGCACCGCCGACTGCGGGCGCCGAGGGGCGGCTGTTTGGCTGGTGGTGGCTGGCGGCTCACGGGGGTGTAGGTTGAAGATGAACTGCAGGCCCTTGATTTCATATCCAACGGCTGCAAAATCGACTGACCATAGATGAAAAAGTTAGTCGACTGACTTGTAGCCTCACCTCTAGTGCATTCAATTTCAACAGTAAAATTTAGTTTCGACAGCAAAATTCAGTTTCGACAGTTAAGTTCATTTTCGATAGTTAAATTCAGTTTCGACAGTTAAGTTCAGAGGTGAGTGGCTGATGTATACATCTAGCACTTTGTGGTTATGTATTTTACGTCATCTATTGGAGATGCTATTAGAATTCCACTCAGGTTAACATTGTCTCTCTTGTCCTGCTTCAGTCTCGGCGTCGTACAACTCACCGGAGCTGCTCCAACGACGAAACCCTCCATCACAGTGGAGCAGTACCTCGGGCTCCATCTCCAGACGCCTAAGATCTTCTTCCCCTCCTCCGACAGCCAAGTCAGCCGGAGCATCCTCACCGACCAACCCAATCACGCTGAGATCAACATGGCTTCGCCAATGAGATTGTACACTTCTTGTGGTTTGACTTAATCTCTACATGCTTCTTTGCATCCTATGATCTTCCAATTCTTGTGAACCAAACACCTAGATTGGCAGAAATCCTGTGTTTTTAAGTTCTCTGTTTTGCACGTGCATTCCTATCCTATTCCTGTCTATTTCCTATCCCCGCAGTGTTAGAATCCTCAAATTCAAACAAGCCCTTACACAATTACTTCTGTTACAGATATGTGTCAAAGAAAACCTTGTGTGGTTTGTCTTGCTCCTACGGTGCTATGTTCCACCCCAGCTCAGCTGCTCCAACGACGGAAGGGTTCACCACAGCAGAGATACGCTCTCCAGACTGTCTTTCGCCGCCTCAGATCTTCTTCCCCGCCACCGGCAGCCACGACAACTGCATCACCATCATCAACTGAGCAGATGACCTTGAGGACTACACGGGTCCGCAAGAGAGGTCGCACTCTTCCATTTCTGCTTACATTATGCATCGCTTAATATGATGGCATGCTACTTTATCGTCGTGTTCACCTATTAGACTCCGACTCAGGACCAAACTTATGCTGAAACTTGAGTTTTTAAATGGTTGTGGGGTACATATTGGGGCAGCAATCAGTACTATCTGTCTACTATCTGGTTAATCTCGGGTGTCTACTATGAGTTTCATGTTGGGTGCAAACAAACATTAAAGGAGCCATTATTTGTATTTTTTAACTAAAGCTATTATCTGCCTGCTATCATTTGTTTTGGGTCTATCCACAGTTTCTATCATCACTCTGGATTTGTGCATGCACTCCTTACATAATCTCACTATGTTTTATTCCTATGCATGTCAGTTATTGTACACAATGGAACTGAACATGTAGAGCAAAAGAGACGAGCCCTGCGTGGCAATAAAATTTCATGCAGACATCGCTCCATGGTGGTGCAAAGGCAGCCCCCCTCCACCCATTTCAGATCGTAATCAAGAGGAAGATAACTGTTCTGAGGGGGATTCAGAAGCAGAAGACCACTCCTATTTACCCCATGAGGTCTTCGCTCTAACATGGCATGCTGATGTTGGTAATATCATGCATATGGTGCCTTGCATTGCTTACTGTATACATCAAAGATGTCATCTGCTTAGTTTAGACATGCTTTGTGTCAATGCCATCTGTTTAGTCTCTTTATCGTATATGTGAATCATGCAATGCCATCTTGTTTAGCCAGACATCATATATGTGAATTTTACAATGCCACCCTGGTTAGCCAGTCATTTTATATGTGAATTATATCATGACATCATTTTTTATTACGTGTTAAATTTGTCAACAATTTTAGTACATTGAATTACTCTTCCTGTGCATCAGCCATTCGACACGGTCATGGAAAAATCTGGAGTGGAAACAAGGTCTTCAGAGCAGACAATGCTATCTGGCGAAGCGCATGTCTTGCTGGTTACAGATAGCTCCTCAGAGGAGGATTCAGAGACAGATGACCAGTCCTATTCCCCCCCGAGGTGCATGCTCTAACTTGGCAGGGTTATGATGCTCATATCGTGCGTATGGTATCTTGCATTGCTATGTCATTTGCTTAGTTTAGACATGCTTTGTGTGAATGCCACCTGTTTAGTATCTAATTACCATATATGTGAATTATGCAATGCCATCTTGTTGCAAGACATTATATATGTGAATTATGCAATGCTATCTTGTTGCAAGGCATTATATATGTGAATTATGCAATGTCATGTTGTTTATCCAAGCGTCATATATGTGAATTATATCCTGCCGTCCTTTTTTTGTATTTCTCATTGCTTTTGTCGACAATGTTTGTATATTTAACTGCTCTTCCTGTGCATCAGCCATTTGAATTGGTGATGGAGAAATCTGGAGTGAAAACAAGGTCTTCAGAGCAGACAATGCTACCTGGTGAAGCATATATCTTGCTAGTTACAGATAGCTCTTCAGAGGAGGATTCAGAGGCAGATGACCAGTCCTATTATCCCCTTGAGGTGTATGCTCAAACTTGGCAGGGTTATATTACTCATATCATGCATATGTTGTATTGCAATGCTTAGTTTTTACATCATATACACGATATTGAATGCCATCTCCTTAGTTGACACATCATATATGTGATTGCCCTCTGCTCACTTCCTTAGTATATAAATCATATATTTGAATTATATCATGCCATGATGTTTACATAGACAACATGTATCTGAATTATGGCATGCCAACCCATTTTCTAAATACATAATATAGTTATATCATCTCATCCTGTTCACATAGTCATCATATTTTGAATTATGTCATTCTATCCGTGAATTATATCATGCCATCATGTTTCCGTTGACGGCATGTTTGTGATTTATGGCATGCCAACCACTTTAATAGACACATCGTATAGTTATATCATGTCATCATATTTTGAAGTATGTCATTCTATCCTATTTAGTTAGCCATCATACATGTGAAATTGTGTCATGCTATCCTGTTTAATTAGCCATCATATATGTGAAATTATGTCCTACTATTCTATTTGGTTAGACAACATAAATGTGAATCATTTCATGCCCTGTTTTCTTCCCTACTATCCATTGCACCTGTCTATCTTACAATGTCTGTACATTCAATTACTTTTCTTGTTTATTAGCCATTTCAATTGGAGGGGGTGATGGCAGTATCTGTGGGAGTAAAAGCACGGTCTTCAGAAAAGACTGTGCTACCTGTCGATGGAGATAGAATCACGGTTGTACTTGCCCAAGAACCAGCCCCACCAACATAACCCAGACTCACGCAGGTTGTACCCCTACCCAGTTGGACAGAGAACCAGCAACACCCCTTCTAACCCCAACCCCAGCAGATAGTAACCCAGTTCCTGTTGACACATCACCATCTCCACCACAGAGCACCAAAACACGAGCAGTTAGTAAGCCCAAAGCGCGAGGACCACCACTCCGAACCCCAAGTCAATGCTTAAAGCAGAAGAAGAATTGTTCTCAGGTCAGGTTCCGTAGCTATGGTTCATACTACTTTACTCTTGCATCACTGTATTTACTCATACCAACTAATTTCGAATTTGAAGGATGCAATTGAAACTCTAATGGCGCAACAGGTATGTTTTAGACCTGTTTCTTTAACGTGTTTGCTGTTGTAACTTGCTCTATGTTGATTTCAGTTTCAATTGAATAAACAGTTATATTCTCATGCCATGCACCTTACAAGTGTTGTTATTGCTGTGTAGTTTCCCACACTTATATTCTGTCTAAGCTGCTTTGTCTTAAATATATATGATTCAAACCGTATCTATCTTGATTTGGCAACATAAACTAGAATAATATAGACCATACAGTGACCATACTACATAGATATATGTTTGTTTCATGCTGTTATCCTGTCCACCTTACTACTGAACTGGTTTACCAAAACGAGTTTCATATACTACATTGTAAACCTGTGATGTGTTTGTTTGTTTCTCTTTTAGAATGCGGATAAAATATTGGAGAAGAGTACCCCGTTATGCAATGGTATAGGAAGTAATGCAGATAAGGTTGAAGATAGTGAGACATCCCTGTTGGTCTCCAAGAAAGCTGATAAAAACTATATTGAAGACACTGAGACAACCCCAAAGTCCTGTCTTGATGTAGTGTTCGAGTTGCTGGCTACTACTGCTGGCACTAGCTCTTCGAACTCGCTGCCTGAATCAGTTTGGCTTCTTGAGTCTCAACTTCAAGTTGAAAGACATCGATTAGATGTTATGCGACAGGAAGCCGAAGGACTGAGGAAGTCCCTGCAGAATTCAGATGCATACTTTCTGGTGCAACAACAAGTGCTGGAGGATTTACGCGCCAAACAAGAGAAAGTTAATAAGCTTGCTAAGCATCTTGCCAGCATTATGGGTACCCAGGATATTGTTTCTTGAGCTCTTCTGAAGTGGTTTCAGTTCTGGACTTGTTTTGCTGCGGCGTTTATATGCTGCTTTGTTCCCTACATTTGCACTTATGGCGAACTTTGATGCCCAGTGGATGTAATATGTGTAATAGCCGTGACAGCCTAGCGTAAGTTGCTTGCCTATTTATTTCCTTATTGTTTTGTTTATTTGTTTTCTTGTAGTCAGTGCAGTTCTTTTTCCGCGGTTTGCTAGTGGCCGCAATAGCCTATTTTTAAAAACTAGGCCACATTAACCATGGGCTACATATTTACTGTAGTTAACACAGTCCTGTAAAAATAATGGGCCTTCTAAGGGCCATAGAAACAATGGGCCTTCTACGGGGCGTAGAAACAATGGGCCTTATACGGGTCGTAGACACAATGGGCCTTCTACGGGCCGTATCATCAATGGGCCTTCTACGGGCCATATGATCGGTTGGCCAAACATGGGCCAATAACAGACCACATTATGGCCGTAAATGGGCTAGAGTTGAAATCGTCCGTTCATGGGCCGACCATAACGGGCCGTCGTTAATCGGCCGTATTTGATGGCGCTATGAAAATGGCCCAACGTATTAACGGGCCACAAATGGGCCGACTGTAACCACAGGCTGAATTTGGCCCACAAGCAGAAAATGACAGTAGCGGGCCGAAAGTAAACGAATGCTGGAAATGAGCCCAAGAATAAATGGGCCCTGAGAAGGCCAAAAGGTAACATGGGCTGGAAACGGCCCAACGCTATAATGGGCCGTTAATGGGTATAAAGTGATACACTATTCATTACGGACCAGTTTTACCACAGGCCGTTAATGGGCCGAGGGTTACTAAGGGCCTCATATGGGCCGAAAGACCTCATGGGCCATACATGGGCCGAAAGTTAAAACGGGCTGGAATTATATTGGACGACCCAGATGACGCTACTGGGCCTAATTCGGATAGGCCATAAAAAGGCCCTTGGTTAGCGGGCTGTAAATGGGCTATATGCGAACATGCCATTAACAGGCTTGCCATGGGCCAACCCGCCACCTTATGACCAAGTCAAATGGGCCGGCCTTTTCATAGGAATGGGCCTTTGTTGGGACGTGCCACGTGTCGACGTATCATAGGCGCTTTGGGTCCAATGAGTGGATGACATCTGTCCCAACGACGAGCCGACACGTGTTCCCTCCAGCCAATGATGATTTTACATGTGGAAAATCCCCATTGGTCGGGACTGTTAACGGGTTATCGGATCCAAAACCGGACCCGATAGCTTAACGACATTCCGTTACGGTGGATGCCACGTGTCGGTCACCCTTGACGAAAGCACTTATGTGACGCGCGATTTATCGTCATGGAAGTGGACACTTCCGTGATGATAATTTTGGTAATGTCATGGAACACTTCTACGACAACACAGGTATGACTATCTTGATTCTGTCATAAATTTGTCATGGATGTACATGCATGACAGAAAACGTGACCTACTGTGACAAACACGTATCATCACGAAAGTGTATTTTTTTGTAGTGTTCACATCATCTTCTTATCGATTCATCCTAGCTACTGTCTGATTAACTAATATTCAGTCAAGATCATCATCCTAAGCATGTGCACTGCTGAGTCAGCTCAGCTGCACTACCATTCTTGAAGCAAAGAGGGGCATTAATTAGTCTAGTAGATCATGCTTGTTGTTTTACTTACAAGTTACAAGTTACAAAAATCTGGTCCAAAAAAAAAAGAACTGCAAAACATACTGAGCACCTGATAAGTACATGCACTAGGTAAAGTATAATGTCTTATCTGACACGGTGAAGGCGGCTAGAAGTAAAAGAATTTTCTCTTGTTGATTGAAGACTTTTCTACTTAGAATGATGGCGTGAGTTGTTAGCATTCTTAACAGACTATTATGTGACTACTGATTGTTAAACGACAAGGGCATTTGTCCATCTTTCACGCCATCTTTCCCGAGCAGTCATCCCTTCTCGACAGTTCTAGCTTTTGCGAGAACCCTGTACTACTACATATAGCTGAACAGCAAAAACGATCTTGCCGGTCGTCGACGCGGTGCCTCGGGCTCCGGCAGTCGCAACCGCAGCAGAGGAGTGGGTCGGCTGCAGGTCATACATATGGGGATGGATGACCACCGAGGTTAGGTATGCTCTTCTCCCCATCCTCCCCCTTCCTGTCAATATTCTGCAGACAAGATTGGAATTTCAAACTGTACAGTCTAGACTCTAGATAGACAAGTTGCTTATTTTACTGGGCAGATCTCTTGTTAATTTGGACAAGATAAAGATTGCAATTTTTTCTTGAATTTGTGTGATTTGATCCTGTCTTGATGTTTTTGGGTTTCAATTTGATTTGGCGCTTTCTTTGCTGCTGGTGATGGATGGATGTTATTAACCCTATCGTTCTTGTGTGTGCGCTTTCTTTGTTGCAGCCTGGAGCTAATACGGGAGCTGATGAAACCATGAGTGGCAAGTGGCTGACGAGCTACAGGGTGTACACGAGGACCACCTCTCCTTTCTTTCCCTTGGTGCCAGGTAGGTGCAACACTTGTTGCTGTTGTGAAGACCATAATCCTAATCTGGAGGCATTCAAAGTTTGTGGTACCATGCCAAGTGTTAATTTATGTTTTTTGCTCTAACAGGAAACATGGAGTGTGCTGATGACCCTGGCAGCAGCGGTAGAAGCAACTGGGGCAAAATCATGAGCAAAATTGTTACTTGTTACTCCTTCCCCATTCTCTTTGTGTATGTTCAACACATCCACTGTAACAAACCTTTTGCCCCTGTAGGTTCATCGAATAGATGCCAAAAATAAGTTCATCAGAACATCAATTAATTTTTTTAACCAAACAATTCATAAAATGAGGAAAGAAGTTCATATATAATATAAGCAAAAGTCCAAAATGTAATAAAGCATGACTTTTTTACATGAAAAATTTGCATGTTTCGCCCGTGCCATGGGTGTGGCCCTAGCAGAGGTGCATCTCCCCTTTGCCAGGCTCCATCTCGGTAGATTTTAGCTGCTATTGTCTTTGTTTTTGTGTTTCAACTTGCTATTGTCCATGGTTAAAAGATAATGATGTTGCTTTTTTATATATGTCCACAGTTTTTTAGTTCCTGATTGAAGAAAATTTTGTTCCTTAGGTGAAAGAACTTGATTTCTTTTGTTCCTTTGTGGAGGAATAAGGTCACCACACAGGTAGGGAGAAGGTCACCATAAAGGCAGGGAGAAGGTCACATAAGGTTCATAAAGAATGTCGGAGTTCAGGAACGGAGTGTGTGATCTTTGTGTTGTTTTTTGGGTGCGAATCAAGGGTATGCGATCTCACATCCTGTGTATTATTGAGATGGACTCCCTTATCCTCAAAACCATATTTCCTGCAAATATGATAGTGGCAATGCTACCGTCATGTGTAAAGAAAATTAGATATGTACATGTACAGAACCTACAACAACTTTACGGGGAGTTGATGGATTATTCAGTGGTTGCTGCTGCCACTACTGATTTTTTTCTTGGGATGGTCTTCATCCACCGTTCAATAATTCACTTGTTTCTTGGTCGCATTTTCTAAATGAACTAAGAAGTTCGAATTAAACTAACACAGTAGCTCGATTTTAATAAACAATTCATTTTTTCGGTTCTATAAATAAAACCAAGAAGTTCAAATTAAAATAACGGAGTAGTTCAATCGTAATTAAAAAACATTTGCCCGTTTCTAATAATAAAACCAAGAAACTCGCATTGAAATAACAATTTTTTTGTTTGTATAACAAGGACTTTTCCGGTTACTAATGAATAACACCAAGAAGTCCAAATTTAATGAAGCTAGTTGATGTTTGTTAAAACTTAGATTACCCCAATAGTAAAGATTAAAACCAAGAAATTCAATTTTAAAAAACGGAGCAATTCAATCTATATAAAAAACTCGGCTTTTCTCGTTACTAATGAACAAAACCAAGAAGTTCAATTGGAAAACGTGGAGCATTTTGATATTTATTTGAATTTTTCCAGTTACTAAAGAATAAAACTAATAAGTTGAGTTCGACATAACGAAGAAGTTCAATGTTTCTAAAAAACCCTCCGGTTTTCACATTTCTAAAAATACACAATGAAGTTCAAAATAAAAAAGGTAGAGCGGTTCAATGTCTATAAAAGCTCGAATATTTTCACGTAGCCGGGAGAAGTTTAGATTGATAACTGCCAGAAATTCACTTATTACATGGCATGAATTTTGTATTAAAAAAGAATGAAAAAGAAAATGCTAAAAATTTTGTTGCTAGAAGTTCAAGTGCTCTACCCGAGAAAGTTAAAAAATTCTTGTGAGAGATGTTGAACAAAAATACGTGACAGAAGTTCAAGGTGAAAACAGCGGAAAGTTCAACTACTTCGTTTCATAAGAGGAAAAAAATACAAAACTAAAAGCCTAAAAGGTTTGTTACAAGAAGTTCACATGCTCCACCCTGCACGGTTCAAAAATTATATTTACGGGACGTCCGTCGTTCATTTACATGTTGTTTTAAAAAGCAAAAAACAACATTGTTTTGGCATTTTAAAAACTGCTGTCGAACGACAACGAATTTGTAACACATGTCTACATGAAAAACTTGCTGCAATTCATAAGCTTTCCACCGGGTATATTATGTGCCACATTTCGATGAATGTTTTAAAAATTTCATGTATACCATTTAAAACACGTTTTGATGTATTCAAAAAATTCTTACCTGTTGAAAGAAGTTCATAGTGAAAACAATGAGAAGTTCAAGTACTGCAAGGAATGCATTTCAGGTGAGAATAAAAGTATAGAAAAATAAAAGCATAAAAGGTTTGTTGAAAGAAGTTCAAGTGCTCTGCCCGGAGAAGTTCAAAAGGGGTTCACCTTGTATTTTCATGTTCGATTTTTTGTATAAAAATCGAATACAATTCTTTACTCAAAATATGAAAAGGTGAAGTTCAAATTGAAATAACAGAGAAGTTCGGAGTTTATTAAAACCTAGGATTTATCTATTCAAAAAAACACAACGCCATTTTTTGCACTTTTAAAAACAACTCATAAACGGAAAAAATGGTTGCTAGAAGTTCAAGTGCTCGGCGAGGAAAAGTTTAAAAAATTCTTGTGAGAGAGGTTCACCGTGTATTTAGATGTCCAAAATACATAAAAAATATGTTATTTTTTGTGTTTTAAAATAATTCTCTCAAACTAGACAGATGTTCAAAGTGATAATAACCGGAAGTTCACGTACTACATGGTGTGTATGTCATATAAGAAAAATACAATAAAGTGAAACAGAGTGAAGTTCAAACAGACTTGCCCCAGAAGTTCAACTACTTCACGCATTGCAAAAACCAACACGTCAAAAACAGAGTGAAGTTCAAACAGACATGCCCGAGAAGTTCAACTACTTCACGCCGTGCATTTCCATTCGCGATGAAGGCAGAAATCATGATCTCGTCATTTTCTAATTTATTTCAAAATGGCAGGAATATCATTTGTGTAAGTTCAAGTCCTCGGACGGAGAAAGTTAAAAAAATATTGTGAGAGAGGTTTGTACAAAAAAAATATCATTTGTGTAACACTAACGAAATAGATGACAAAATTACAAACGAAAATATGTCACAGAAGTTCAATGTGAAAACAGCAGGAAGTTCACCAACTACACTAAATGAATTTCATATGAAAAACTTTTAAAATCATTGCGAGTATGAAAAACTGATCAACACGGGAAAGTTGCGTGTTTACAACAGCTTTCCATCGGTATATCACTTGCTCAATTCCAGTGAGTGGATGAAAAGCTACGAGCAGTGGATGAAGAGCTACGAGCAAGAAAAGCACGAGAAAAAATAGAGTGAAGTTCAAGTACACATGCCGAGAAGTTCAAGTTCTTCATGTGGTGCATTTTTGAAGAATCTGTTTCGCGATAAAGGAAGAACGAATGACCCCGCCGTTCTCGAAATTACTTGAAAATGGCTAGGAATTAGAGAAAACTATCAACAAGAAAAAGTTTCACATTTTTCATAGCTTTTTTAACGGTATATTATTTGCCCCATTCCAATAAAAGTTGTAGAAATTACATCAAAAATATGTTTTTAACCATTTTCAAAATTGACATAAAACCGTAATGAATTGGGAGAAATAATATATACCAAAAAGTTTCGCATTTCCTCAAGCTTTCCAACGCCATATCATTTGCTGCATTCGGACGTAAGGTTAAAAAATTAGCTTGAAAATACGAAGTCAGTGGAACTTGTACCGTTTTCTAAATTACTTTTAAACCGTTCAAAAGTAGAAAAAAACTTTCAACAAGAGAAAGCAACACATTTTCATAAGCTTTCCAACGCCATATCATTTGCCTGAATTGGATTGGCCGTTTAGAAATGGCATCGAAAATACGAAATCGGTTGTTCGGTTTTCAAAATTTTATGATTTTCCAAATTACTCTTTAACTATAAGGAATTAGAGAAAACTTTCAACATGTGGAAGGAGCAGTTTTACAGCAACTTTCCAACGCCATATTATTTGCCTCATTTCGATAAACGGTTTAGAAATGCGATCGAAAATACGATTCATGTTTTTTGTATGAAGAAAAAATGGTTTTCAAAACTGCTCTTAAACGACTTACATTTTGCCAAAAATTTAATTTGGGTCATGATACTGGTGTCCATAGCTTTCCAACGGTATATCGCGAGCCCCATTTGGGCAATATTGTCGGAAGTTCAACCTAGAACTCGGAGAATTTTAGGTCGAACAACTCAGGTAGTAAAATTGCAAAGAACACAATTTCATCACGACCCGAGAACAAAATCCGCCAACGAGCGAGTTTCCTATTTAAAACCGGTATTTAGTTGCTAAAAACATTTGTAGATTACACTATCATCATATAGAACACGCCTAGCCAGAATAATTCGCGGGAGAAGCCACGGTTGCGAAGATAGCCCGAAGGTCGGGTTTGTACAAAGGGAAGTTGAGGCACGTTACTCAGGCAGTTCAGGTTGTGATCAGAATATTATTCTGATCCCGTGATTAGAATAGTGTTATATATATATATATATAGAGAGAGAGAGGGAGAGAGAGGGAGAGCTCGTCATGGAGGGCACGACGCGGTTGTGTGTGAGAAATAAATTTGTTGAGGGCTTGAGGGCGGGTGTGACATAAATGGAGATCGAAATATGTAGAGAAATAATGAGCATGCATGTGTCGGATACCAATAGCTCTATTAACAAAATGATGAAGATCGATCGACACAAGAAGTATGTGTGGTGAGGGGGCTGGGTCGATGGAGAGACCTAAACACAAAATTTTCATGTATACAGTAGTAGTAGACTTAATATTCACATTTTAGTTTATTGTACATTTTAAATATTGAATTGAGGACCATGCATGGCTTACATTTTATTTCCGAGTTTGTGTTATACATGCATGGCTTGAAAAAGTAGATGCACCATACTGACTCGATCGTTGTTGTATTTGTGTGTATGGTCAGATGCTTGAATACATACAAAGTTTTCTTGCCATCATATTGTTCTTCTTTTAAATTTGAATTTGCAATGAAAAACTTAGTGTGGATACTATGAAATGTGAAAACCACATTGAGATCACTATATCACAAACTCACTTTAATTCAAGAACTCGTCATAGATCAATTACCGTGTCTTTTGGAATGACCAGTTATTTGCAAGGAAAATACGGGCAGTGTAATACATATTGAATCGTTCACCAATTTTAAAGAAGATTACTTTCGCATTCTCGAATGGTAGCACCTGGCAGCGTACCAGCTACACCGGGCTCGTGGCGTGCATGGTACGCACATTAGCAAACTCAGATGAAAAGAACTGTGATATAAACTTCGTGCCTCCACTCGAGCCTCCACGTTTCGAGTCGAAATATCTGGTGGCCAAAATTTTAGCCCTGAGAAATTCCCCTTATGTCCCCGGTCCATAATGACTACTACCGATGAACAATGAAGGGATGCTTTAGTAACTAGCCCATGTTACCTACCGCGCCGAGCACATTCAAGTCCCTCGGTCACCGCTACCCAAGGCCACCCTTCAAATCCATTGCCTAGTACTCACTACTGTAGGATGCTGCTAATGCGACACTACGATCAGAGACCCTTTGACGAAATTGTGTGTGATGCATTAATCACAAACAGGGATGTAAAAACATCAAAAAATGTGCAAAACATTTGTGATGGCGGAGCCATCAAACACGGTTCAGATTTTAGTCGCGTGTGCGATTCAGGGCACACGGTTAACCTGTTCAAACTATTTGCGATGAGGTAGAACAACAGAAATGGGCAGCCATATCAATGTGTGTGATATACGGCATACAGTTCGCTCCGATGAACTGTTTGCTATTAGCGAGTGCAACAAAAATGGTTAGCCAGATCAAGATGTGTGTGATATAGGACATACGGTTCACTCGGACGAACTATTTTCGATTAGCGAACACGACAAAAACGGTTCAACTTAACAAGATGTGTGTGATACATGGCAAACAGCCGACTCGGATGAACTGCTTGCGATGAGGAATTACAACATAGACGGTTAATACAGGTAGTTTGTGTGCGATTCTGTGTGTACAAAAAACCTGGAAAATGCAAACTAGTTGCTTGCGGTGGCTAGGAGTATCGCACACGATGCGTCTGTGAGTACTCGTGTGCGATGATTAGTAAGTTACACATATGGCCGCAAGGGTGCTATGCTGATCATGGAGTCCGAGGAGACCATTGCCAGAAGACCGCCAGCTCAGCCTTTTAGCTTATATTTTATTATAATTGTATGCATATGTAGGTCGTGAGTGTTCTGGGCCTTGTGGCATGTGGCATTTCAAATTATCTTGAATATGTAAGACAATTATTAAGAATTATTAACCATTGCCATTGTAAATTTGCCTCAAAGGCGAGCAGAGCGCGCGCAGGGACGCCAGAGCGGTGCGCGCCGCGGCCGCCTCAATGGCGAGCAAAACGCGCGGATGGGCGTGAGCAGAGCGCGCCGCCGCCGCCTCAACGGCGAGAAACCATGTGGTCAACCTTCTGCCATAAATAAATTTTGAGCTTGTTTCTGTTCACATTACAGATTACAACGCAATAAGTAATTGCAAATCTGTTCACACTTATCAAACTAGTATGTGTTCACACTTAGCACCGGGCTATAAAAACTACCCACTCGAAAATTACTTCACAGTTCCTGTCCTCATCACCCATAAATTGGTCTTTCCTGTCAAGTCCCACCATGACCAGTAGGAGTTAGGATGGACATATAACCAAGCAGCAACGACCAAGGCCATGGAAGAACTAGAGAGGTCCCACCGCGAAGCCGTAGCCGCAGCAGAGATGTCCCAGCATGTCGCGGAGCCCTCGAATGAGCTCTCACGGGCTCGCGAAGGCTCTCACAAGCGCATTCGTGGCATAGGCCATCACGACGAGTCAGCGTTCCTGAAGTCCTTCGTCGGCGACAACGACATTCTCGCTAGCGTCACTATGCAGCAGGAGCTGGTTGACGGCTTGATGAAGCTGCTCAAGATCAGCGATGCCTCGGTTGACAAGGCGACCGGCCTCGTCGAGCAACTCATGGGTGACAATGCGAAGCTCCTCAAGGCGCTCGCCGAGAAGGAGGAGGAGGCCGCTAGCTGGAAGATGTTGCCTGAGCAGAGCAGTGCCTCGGTGATGATGTTGATAGCGGTCATTGAGGAACTGATGGTGACTTGAGGAAGCTCTGGATCAAACGCGAGCAGGAGGTGGAGGAATCTGTGGCTGCTTTCAAGCAAAGTCGTGAGGAATTGAAGGAGTCGTCGCCCGGCGATCCATCGATCCATCGACGAGTAGAGACAGTAGCGACCCAGATCATTGTCTACAATTTCCTTCTTCTCTTGCCCCCGTGTCTTCTGGGCTTTGCCGCATGTGGCATTTTAAATTATCCGGAATATGTAAGACAATTATTATCTGCGCCATTGTAAATTTGTCATCGTATTATCTGTTGCCATTTTATTTGCGGCCGTATTATCCGTTGCCCTATGTGGCAATTTAAATTAGGGCGGAATACGAGTTGAAAACATAAACAAAGCAAATGCTGCCATGAGATCACAACCAAACACCCTCGGTCTAGGTGCTTTAATTAACCCATTAATGGAGAAGTTGTGAGTGAGGCGGGCGGCGACTGGTGCATGGAGGTCAAAGAGCTCGCTTCCCGGTGAGCATGGGCGGCCTTGCTGCTCGCACGTGTCTCATCGAGCCTGCGAGGTGGACAGGATGCACGCGTCCCGTCGAGCCTGCACGGCGGACTGTTCGCACGTGTCCCGTTGAGCTTGCACGACGGACTTCTCGCGCTCATCCCGTCTAATCAAACAGCTGCACGCACGCCATCGAGTATGGTTAAATTTCGACATGGTTATATAATACAACCGTTTGCGATATTAACGTGTCAGCCTTTTGTTTTAAAAAGGACTTCATTGGCTACTAATGTGTGCGCCTCTTCTCAAACTGGACAATTTTTTTACCACGACATATATGTGCCATGTCATGAAACCATGCCAAGTTTCATGTTTTTTGGGTGAGTTTTCAATTTACTGGTATTTAAAAACCGAGATTCTCAATGTTTTAGGACGACGACAAGTTTGTAATTCATTCCCATTCCTTAAATGAGACCTAAGCATGCACCCAATGACACATGTACAATTTCCCACCCTTTTTGCTTCACTAGAGCATGTGCTTGTAGTTTAAATTTGAATTATGGACTACATTAAATGCGTAGAAAACTTAGTAATTAGTAATATATACAATGGCCAAATAAACCCTGAACTGTTTCAAATTTCAGCCCGACACTCCTCTTATTCTATGTTGCCTGTAGAAAACAAAGTTCAAGGAGAGAAGAGGCAGCGAATATCATTTCGCCCACAAGAGGGGCATGTTTCCCTAACGGAACCACGAGGGTTGCGACAAACTCCGGTTTGTAAGAGGCTTGTAATATAGCTTCGCCCAAATTGGACAATTATACGTACCATGTAGTGACACCATGCCAAGTTTCATGATTCCTGGTGAGTTTTGGATTTACAGAGATTAAAAAACCGAGATTCGCAATGTCTGTGGCCAAGCCAGGACGGCGAGACGGTTGAATTCGTTTTGATTCGTTCCATGGGATCTAAACATGCACCCCAAGGAAACATGTACATTTTTCTAGCCATTTTGGTGCACTGGAGCATGTATTTGTAGTTCGGATTTGAATTGTGGACATTAAATGCTTAGAAAACTCAATTAATAAATAAAAAAGGTCAAACGAACCCTAAATAATTTCAAAGTTCAGCGCGAATCTCCCGTTGTTCCATGTCGCATGTAGAAGAAAATACTACGAGGCTAGAAGAGGGAGCGATTATTGTTTGGCCCACAAGGGGACATGTTTCCCTATCGAAACCACGAGGGTTCTTGCGATAGGCTCCATTTTGTAAGAGGTTTGTAATAAAGCTTGGCCCAAATTGGCAATGTTTTTACCACGACATATATGTGCCATGACGTGACACCATGCCACCTTTGATGACTTTCTGGTGAGTTTTGGATCTATGGGGATTTAAAAACCGAGATTCAAAATGTTTAAGGACGAGCCAGGACACCGGCACAGTTGTAACTCATTCCCATTCCTGGCATGGGACCTAAACATGCACCCAAGGACACATGTATAAATTTTCTAGCCATTTTGGTGAACTAGAGCATGTATTTGAAGTTCAGAGTTGAATTATGGACATTAAATGCCTAGGTAACTCAATTAGTTTATAAAAAGGCGAAACGAACCCTGAGTAAGTCTAAATTTCAGCACACATATCATGTCGTTCCATGTTGCCCGTGGAAGAAAATAGAAGGCGAAAAGAGGCAGTGATTACATTTCGCCCACAAGGGAAAGACGTTTCCCTATCAGAACCACGAGGCTTCTTTGAGAGAAGCTCCGGTTTGTAAGAGGTTTGTAATAAAGCTTGGACCAAATTGGACAATGTTTTTACCATGACATATATGTGCCATGACATGACACCATGCCACCTTTGATGACTTTTTGGTGAGTTTAGGATTTATGGGGATTTAAAAACCAAGATTCCAAATGTTTGAGGACGAGCTAGGACGCGGGTACGATTGTAATTCATTCCCGTTCCTAGCATGGGACCTAAACATGCACCCAAGGACACATGTATAAATTTTCTAGCC
This sequence comes from Triticum urartu, assembly GCF_003073215.2. NCBI lineage: Eukaryota > Viridiplantae > Streptophyta > Magnoliopsida > Poales > Poaceae > Triticum > Triticum urartu. The sequence continues at coordinate 243,754,438 of NC_053023.1, read as the reverse complement.
ATTTTGGTGAACTGGAGCATTTATTTGAAGTTCAGATTTGAATTATGGACATTGAATGCCTAGGAAACTCAATTAGTGTATAAAAAGGCTAAACGAACCTTGAATAAGTTTAAATTTCAGCATGGATATCCTGTCGTTCCATGTTGCCCGTAGAAGAAAATACAAGGCAAAAAGAGGCAGTGATTATGTTTCGCCCACAAGGGGGACACGTTTCCCTATCGGAACCATGAGACTTCTTTGAGAGAAGCTCCGGTTTTTAAGAGGCTTGTAATAAAACTGTGCCAAAATGGACGAAAAAATTCCTCGACATATATGTGCCATGTCGTGACACCATGCCAGGTTTCATGATTTTTGGGTTAGTTTTGGATTTACGGGGATTTAAAAACCAAGATTCTTCTCATGAAATGTTTTCAAATAGCACACGGTCCACTCACGAAAGCCGTGTGCCAACCAAACCATGGTCGATGCCCCCTCCCCCTTGCTGCGCGCTCGGTCTGAGTTGTGCGTTCAGATTGGCTAGAACCCAAACCCATGGATCATACGTGTGCACCGTTGGATGCTCCCAGATCGAACGACAACCCTGAGCCCTTTCGACAGCACATGCAGTACATGGGTAAGCACTGTGTGCATGCATCGTGCTAGTCACGCTTCCTTCTCTATTAGATTTTCTAAACAGACTACCGTTTCTCGCCACTCCTCTCATCGGTTTCCTGCCTCTTCTCCCATCGTTTTCCCGCTACCTGTGTTAGTGCTCATTAAAGGCTAGCGGCGAGACACCGGCCATGTAAATAATCCCACACAGTTTCTAAAAGCACAAATGTGTGTGATAGGAGGGATTAGGTCCCATAGGGTGGCTAGCGTGAAACGCCTTAAGGCAAGGAGGCAATTCTTATCAGCAAGGGCCGGCTTCCCATCCGCTAGCCTAGTCGAATAGAACGCAGAAGTTAAGCGTGCTCGGGCTGGAGTAGTCCAAGGATGGGTGACCCTATGGGAAGTTGCATATCTCAAGCTTCATTTAAATGCTATGACACATTCATTATATAGATATATTATATCTCTATAGTGACCTATCATGGCATTTATATATACCTTGGGATCCTTGTTTTGCTAATTTGTAGACTATGTTTTTATGGGTTATTTTTTGCTCTAAAAAATTAAAGAATGATTGACTTGACCTGTCATGGTGATCATATAAACCTACTATGTTTTTATGGGTTATTTTGCCCTCTAAAAAATTAAAGAATGATTGACTTGACCTGTCATGGCGATTATATAAACCTTTTTCAGGTTGCATGCATGGTATAGGGGGCAGGGTGTTCTTCTCGAGCATGTCTCCCTTGTGCGGCTTATAGACGCGGCACATATCTATGGGCTCCCTGAGGTATATATACTATCCTTTACCGACAATTAGGGGCCCACACAATCTATCCCTTTGACCCAACAATGAGAAGGGTTTGACCATGATGGTTTCCTATTGATACTAGTAAGGTACACATGCATTGCACACATGAGATTTGGTAACCAAATTATGAATAAATACCACACTATAGCATTTAAGCTTTGAGTCATATATGCATGATGTAGATGTTCATTTAATTCTTATAGTTCATCCCATCCAAAATCAATTAGTTTTATAAAAAAAATCTATTTTAAGATTCATGGAATTGTGCATTGTAAAGCATAAAGTAAATACAAAAGTGACAATTCATTCAGAATTTTTTTTGGGCAATTAAGATATGGAAGATTCTAGAGAACAAAGGAGAAGTGCTTGTGTTTTGAGGTTTGTGCATTATGCTTATGTTCAACCATGGAGTCTTCTAGATTGTACATGTGGTAGAATCTGGTGGAATGTAGATGATATCCAACAACCAGTAGTGCTTAGATTTGCCATCTCTGTACCGTCGGATTGGCTTCATCCAATGACCAGCTTTCAAAGTTATTCTCACACTATATAGGGGTATAGATATAGATGTGTCCCATGCTAGACCAAATAAAGTTTGAGCGCATGCATGGGACGACCCCCCTCCCCCCTGCCGCCACCTCGAAGTTGGGAAACTGACATCGTATGTATTGAACCAGGCTTGGAGTCAGGTACGGTGTTCGGTTTGTAATGTAGTTGGTGGCCCATCGAAGTTGTGCATTTGGGATTTAAATACATCACACACGACCGTACCATACATATTTTCGGGCCACATGCAGTGTATACGGGGTCTTCTGATCGACCATGTCTCCCTTGTGCGGTCTTTTGTGATGACACGCATATCTGTGGGCTCCCCGAGTGTATATATATCATCCCTTTGACCGATAATGAGGGGTATGTGTTGGCCATGAATGGATTCCTCCTAGTTCGTGTTAGGGACGGTCACCATCACATGTCGCTGAACAAAAGCTCGAGCTCATGCATTGTTAGGATTCCCTCCCACATGCTCGGATTGCTGGGTTCGACCTACATCATACCCTGCGTATCTCGTCCTTAACTACCTTGCCTTCATGGTTGTTTTCTGTATCGAGAGGTAGGCACCACATCTAAATTGTACATTATTCTATATTGAAAACACACATCACCCCTTCCCAATGTACATCATTTTGGGCCGCATGCAAGAGGTGCTGGTTTTGTGGTCCCTCTCGTGCGATTTTTATGATGGTTCAATCTATTGGCCCAAGCAGTTTATCGACAACAACAACTGTCGTTTGACCAAAAGATAGATTCATTAGTCCGTCTTATGGTAGGTCATGGCGACATGCATGTATGACCAAAGTATCGATCATTACGTGCATCCGCCCCGCTGACACGAAGTGGGAGGTGGTGGGACAAGCATCCTAGCTAGGTACGACATTATGTCATTATAGACATATATATATATATATATCCAAGGGTGCTTTTGGGTTTGCAAGGCACGTGCCACCAAAGTTATGCATTGTGTATTTAAAGTTTTAAACATCCCCAATATTCCTACATATATTTGGCCACTTCCAGGTGGTTCTTGACTTCTGGCCCCTCTCATCGATCTTCGACGACACGCCCAACTGTGGGCCCACGCGGTCAAAGTTGTGCATTGGAATTTTAAACATCACAGACCACCCTTTTCACTCATATATATTTGGGCCACATGCTGGTGTTGCTGTCTTCTGACCCTCTCTAACATTATTTTTTGCTGCAAAGACACTAATGACGCTCAACGGTCATGGGTATAATATCTTAACCATGTGTGATACAAGTGCTCTATGAATCACCACGCCTGCGCAAGCGTGAGCAAAGGTGGAGGTACTGGCTCAACCGTGCGTGATGCAAGTGCGCTGTAAAATCACCACGATCGTGAAGCGCGAGAAAAGGGTGAAGGTACTGGCTTAACCGTGTGCGATGCAAGTGTGTTGTAAAACCACCACCTGTGCAAGCTAAAGGCGGGTAAGTTTATTTGGAAATTAGGATGAACCATGTGTGATAGACCAGCTAGCTAGAAATATAAAAACAAACTATCTGCCTTGAGCATTGCAAAAATCGGCGGTTCCGTGCCACTTTTGCTTATTATCATACACGCATATTATTATTGAACCGTGCGCGATCTTGGGTGCTCTCGCCCCACATCAATTCCTTTACCCAAATTTTAGTAGACGCCGTACTTCAACCGTCGCCCACACTCCTCCAGCACTGACCTTATAGTGAAATTGCAGTAGCCGAGGCATTTGAACCGCCGCCCTCCCTCGTCCACCACCATCTCCACCCACCATTACTAAAAAATTTAGTAGTCGCGGTGTATCCTCAAACACCCCCTCCCAGTCCCCCACTCGCCCCCTCCTCCCTTGAACCCTAGCTCGCGGCCGCCACCGCCGCCGCCGCCAACCCATGCCGGTCTGCCCGTTCCTCGTAGCTTAGATAATAAAATCAGGTTACCCAGCGATTCCCATACCATCGCCCACTCCCCTGAGTTTTTAGATGAGGCCTGCGGTGTCCCTCCCCGCCAGATCCACATCCCCTGCTCCAGAATGTCGCAGCCTAAGCTCGACCACGTATCCCTGGGAGCCAGACGAGCGTTCGGCCAAGAAGAGGTTTATCATGGCCTCTCTAGCGGACGTTGGCGAGGTGGCCACCGTTCGCCCCGACCTATCGATCCCGGAGCAACACGTCACCGCGGAAGCCGGCAAAGACATTGACTACGTTGCCATGCCAAAGGCTTCATGTTAGCGGGCTAGCGTATTACTGTATCTCGGGAAAGCTGGCTACGACATCAAGCTCGTCCACAACGACGGCTTCATGCAGGCCATGTCACAGGTTAAGTGGTCCATTCCCAATCCCTATGGTTCAACCGCCGTCGATCTCTTCGACGGCCCTGTCGCTGTTCTCCTCCGCCAAGCGGTCAACATATTGCGAGCTTTATATGCCATCGAGCCCATTTTGTCATTTCTGAAGGACACGTTCTACGACGGCGACTTGGGATCCTTAATTTCCAAGTCAGATCTCATCGGCCACGACCATGAGGAGGGCACACACGAATGTTCTTCCAAGGTGAAACAGCCCATCTGTGACATCAGAGAGGGCACCGGGTCTGTGCTCTTCCAACTGGAAGGATCCCGTCCATGAAATGTGAGGCAACATTCTATCAGCAAATCATACCTTTTCTAGCTTACCAACCTATACCCTTTGTTGCAGTAGCATTTGCCATGCGGTGCTTTAACTGTGATGTGCTTAATTATTTCAGTTATGCAAAAATGTATTGTTCAATAGGGCTATGTGATGTTTAAGTATGAATTGTCCACTTCAGTTTCACGAATGGCTATATTTGGTTGTTTATAGTGAGTAGATGCCTTGTTTATCTGTATTTGGTTGTTAGGTTGGTTGGAGTGAGCATTTTTCTAGTTATCGAGTAGATGACTTGTTTATATGTATTTGGTTCTTAGTTTGGTTGCAGTGAGCATTTGTCCAGTTATCAAGCAGCCTTGTTTATCTGTATTTGGTTGTTATGTTGCTTTTTTTAGCATTTGTCCAGTTATCAAGCAGATGCCTTGTTTATTTTTATCTGCTTGTTAGGTTTGTTGCAGTGACTATTTGTCCAGTTTTCAAGCATATGCCATGTTTATCTGTATTTGCTTGTTAGGTTAGTTGCAGTGAGACTCTGTACAGTTTTCAATGGCTATATTTCGTTGTTATACTGGTCATTTATGCCTTGTTTATTTCAGTCATTCACAATATGTTGTTCATTATGTGCAAGTCGGAACTGTGCCGCTCGACTACATCAATACCAGTTTGAACGGCTATATTTGGTTCCAGTTATTCCTGGTGTAGTTAACACATGCCCTTTATTTCAGTTTACACATTTATCCAATGTGATGTTTAAGCATTACCTACGTTCTATTCATTTTCAACAATACCAGTTTGAATTGCAATATTTGATGGCTGTTAAGCCTGCTGTCGGTAACATTGCCTTCCATTTTATATCTACTTTAACAACATGCTGAAACCAACACATTCAATCTATCATTTGGAGATGGTGTTGTTTACCTTTGATATATTTGTTTGATGTTAAGGTTGCTGTACTTATCATGCCTTTCCACTACTTATGCAGGACAACAACAGGAGTGGCCACCATTTTCCGCCGAGGTTAGTTTCATCCCTCGGCTTGTACTCCCATCGTCGTTCCATAATATAGTGCATATAGATCCAGGCCTGGACTCTTGTTAGCTTCTAATATTGACTTGTTGCTTGTAGGTACATATGCCCTTGGCAAGGATCCACGCATCGACCCCTTTTGTGTATGGGGCGATGAGATATTCATGAACAAGCATCAAGTGAGGAAACTGATAAGGATTATTAGCAAAAAGATATGAATGGTGGCAAGCAAATTATGAGTTTATGCTCTATCCAACACAACAGTGAGCTGTAGGATGGTAACTAGAAACTCTGCATCCTTCTCTTTTTACTGCCAATAATGAGTTGTTAGACAACAATGTCTGAATCTTTTTCGTTCGCAGTGGTTCCCGAAGCAGTTCACTCAAGATTACCTCGCAAAGTACATGATTGGTGGACACACAATGAAGGTTAAAGTATTTCATCCAGACTACAATGAGTGTCAAGAAGTCATAATGAAGACAATGAAGGATGGACGGGCAGCCATCACAAGGGGTTGGCCTAGAGTCGTGCGCGCATTACGCATGGAGGAGGGCACAATATGGGCATTATGCTTCACCTTCTCCAGCGACCAGAATGTCTTTCGACTCTCTCTTTACAGTCTTTAGTACAAATGTGGTTCATCATTCTTTAATTGGTGCTTCTGTAGATCTTCAGTATATGTACCTGTGCATCGAATTATGCATTCGTGGTTGAACCTATATTTGCAATAAACATGGTTGGATATGAAATAAGTGATTGCCTACTTTCAAATTCAAAACATGTGATTTTCAAATTAGGGATTAATTGGGGATTACGCTGCACATGGTTTGTGAAAGTGAAACATCTGCGATAGACGTGGATATCAGAAACGTTTCTAGGATCCACTACGTGTGCGATCAATCTCCACTGCACTCATGACATCCTCTTGAAAGCTGTTTGCGTTCGGCCACCTTGCGAAAACGTTTACCACATAAAAACTATGTGTGATGGATAGCCTTTGCCACACAGTTTCTTTTGCGCACTGTGTGTGATGCATTCAATAACGCAAACAATAAAATTGTTAATATCGTGTGCAATGGCAACACTATCACAAATGATTTAACGAGGAAAATTGTGTGTGATGTACGTGTGAACGGAAACATTTTCCTTGGAGCAACTGTGTGGGATGTACATACGAACGAAAACGTTTAGCGGGGACTGACTATGTGGGATGTACTTGCGACTGGAAACAATTTTGCCTGTATAATTGTATTTTTAGCTCTACTATACGTATTTCCGTATTTGAGCGCTCGCCGGTCGCACACGACCTCATTTTGCCAAGCGTGTGTGCCAGGAGGGCATATCCCCAACGGTTTCTGGGTCGTGTGGGAAGGACCCCCTATCGCCGTCACTCACCAGGCGATGGTTCCAAATGCCGTCGCGGAAAGGGGTTAAAAACTGTTTGTATAGCGCCAATGCGTACCAGTGACTACACTAGGATGAGTATAGAATGGAGCTCCGTTTGTGTGTGCCTACTAAAGTACTATCACACAATGCACTGGTAGAGAGGGAGTATCTTTTTACTCTGCATATATAATTTGTTTGAAGTCTAACTAAGCAATGTTTGACAAAATTCTATCTTAAGAAATATGAACATGTACAATAGTAAAGATGTATCGTTTGAAAATTTATTTCATGATGCATGTAATGATATTGTTTCGAATCCTGGTTTTTAAATTCCAGAAAAATCCAAAACTCACCTGAAATTCATGAAACTGAGCATGGTCTCGTGATATGGCACAAATAGGTTGTGGTATTTTTTTAAATTTGAGACAAGCTGCTTATGAAAAGTTGCACACATAAACAACCAAGGTATTTTTGGAACAAAGAGCTATCACGTTGACGCGAACGGTTTCACTATTTAGACCGTGGGTGTTAGACCAATGTGCCGCCACGCATCCCGCTTCTCATAGGCAGGTGTCGTCCGAGCAAGCACGTGAGTCTTCGGAAGGCATGCGAGTAGGCCGCTGCATAGGCTAATCGGGAGGTGTGCGAGTAGGCCGCTACGCAGGCTCACCGGGAGGCAAGCCCTTTGACCAGCCTCCGCTGCCGACCTTCATCCCAACTGCCCCACTTTTAATGGCGCCCGCGTCAAAACTTGACTCACCGGCGCATTCCCCGATCTCGCTACAATCTTCTTTCTTCCTATTCGATTCTCCTGTCGTCTGCCTCCAATCAGCCTGACCTCACTGTACGCCATGCCGCATCATGGTAGGCTGCCCTTAGTCTTCCAGTTTCCTGAGGAAGACACCGAGCCGGAGTCGCAAGATCATAAGGCGCTTTGGGAGAAGCTTGAACTGGCCGTGCGGGAAGTTGCGGCTTCCGTCCCCATGCCCATTCTAGCTCCCGTCGACACGCCTATGCCAGCACCCATCCCCGTGGCATTGAAGGACCGGGAGCCACACATTGTTGCCGAGCTTGAAACCGCGGGGTTCCACAAGGTCCCCGCTGACTTTCACACAACCGTGCACCTTCTAGTGCATGCACCTACGCGTGCACTGACACGCGCGCCCGTGCCGGTGCCCGTGTACATGAATATCTCTGCTGTGCTGGTGCTAGTGCACCCCCTCAGCGGCATGGGTCGCCGCCGTCGACTACTTCCTTGCACCTCCGCCAGTCACCACCTCCCGTCGGTTGACTGGCTCCTAGAGACCAAAGTCCAAAACATTCCGGTCTTCCTTGAAGCTTAGGCCAACGTCCAGGGGTATGCCAACCCCGGTACAAAACATCGCCATTGCCTCCAATCAGTGGCCTGACAACACACAAGGCACGGTAGAGGAGCCGCTTCCCGCAAGACGCCCCCATCGCCGCCGCATGAACTAAAGTTGCCATGAAAAACGTTCAGATTGCCATACTTAAAATCTGAATATTTGGGATTTATCATTTTCATTTTTTTAGTTTGATTGTGGTATGAATGTAAAGTCACTATCAGACTGAATGAAATATATGTTTGATCGATTGAGTGTTCTGCTAGAGCCCTGTCAAATTAAATAAAAAAAGTCATCATGCGACATGTATTCCTTCTCATCACAAATATTTCATATTAATAACCACATCAATTCCAAATACTTTTTTAGGGGCGAGTCAATTCCAAATACTTGTAGGGCGCGAGCAGAACCCTTGTTCGAGCACTAGGCGATACATCCATTTATCTGCACATTTAATTTTATTAGTTAAATACACCATGGGTGCCTGAACTTGTTCGTCATGGTCATTTTTGTTCCTAAACATGTAAAATATACTAGTAGTATGTGAAACTAGTGTAACATCCCAATTTTCAATTTGGATGTTTATATATAGATCATTCATATGCATACATATTTTAATGCATCTTCGACTCTATTTGGAATTCATTTGAATCTGATTCAAAACTTTATGAGACTCAAGTACCATGAGAGAGAGTTGAAAGTCATATGAATCAATGATGAAAAATTGCTAAAGTTTCAAATATTCATTCCCATTTATTTCAAAATAAAATAAAGAGAGAAGATAAAAGGACTTCTTCACAAACAGAAATGAAATAGTGGAAATTGAAATTTGAAATAAAAATTTGTTTATTTGGATTCATTTGCAAAGTATTTCATTGCTAATTTTATTAGAATAGCAAAAATATTTTTTCTTAATTTTGCATCTAGGGTCGGAGAAAAGTTCACAAGGTCATATATAAGACCATATAATAATGTGATTTATTTGCAAAGTTTTTCATTGCTAATTTTATTAGAATAGCAAAAATATTTTTCTTAATTTTGCATCTAGGGTCGGAGAAAAGTTCACAAGGTCATATATAAGACCATATAATAATGTGAGTTTTTCTGGAATTTTTATTAGTTATAGTTTACTTTGTACTTCGTTATTTTCTACCTCTTTAATTAGAAAAGGTTTCGATTTTTACAAAAATAATGATATAGAAAATCAAAGCCCAACCACCGCGCCAGGCCGATGCTACCCAACCGGCACAACCGACCAAATCGGCCCACAACCTTGCTCCAGCACCGAAGCGGTTTTCGCTTGACCGGCCGCTCGCTCTCGCTTCACTGCCGCTGACCAATGGGGCCTACACCCATCTTCTCCCTCTGCCCGGTCTTCTTCCTACGCACGCCAAGATGGAGTTCGACTAGCGCATGACCACGCCCTCGCTCGTCCACAACCCTATCTCTAGCCTTCCCCTCGCCCACGAAAGATGTCCTATAAATATCCCCAAGAACCCCTATCTCGATCCGTTCCAAAAACCCATGCCAAAACCCTCCACGGAGCTCACCCTCGTAAAATAGACCTCGTTGATTCTGAAGCCGTATGTCGTCGATACCGTTGCCTATAGGTCATCCCGAGCCCCCTTCTTCTGCTAGTCGGCTTATCTCGGTGCTAGCTTCATTTTGACATGGTCTGGTGCTTCCTCTTCATCTACATACGCCGCCCCAAGCTCGTAGTCCGCTGCCGGAGCTGCAGAGAACCCGAGCTCCGCCGCTATTGCCCTACTTCACCCCGTTGTCCCCAGCCTCCATCTCCACCACCTCTAGGACCCCCTCACTGAGCCGCAGCTCCCTGACATCACCGCCCCTAGACCACCGGTGTGCTGCTCACCGCCGATGCACGAGCACCTCATCCTCAACCTCGCCATCACGTTGCCGTTATAGCTTCGTATTTCTTATTTGAATTATTCGTTTGGTTTGGCCAACTAGATTGATTTTTCTTGCCACAGGAAGATATGCTTTGTGATGGGTTCGATCTTGCGGTGCCCAATCTCAGTGACAGAAAGAGACATGACACACATGTATCGTTGCTATTATGGGTAACAAGATGGGGTTTGCTCATACGTGGGTTTATCTTGTCTACATCATGTCATCGTTCTTATTGCATTACTCTGTTTTTCCATGAACTCAATACACTAGATGCATGCTGGATAGTGGTCGATGTGTGGAGTAATAGTAGTAGATGCAGGAAGGAGTCGGTCTACTAATATTGGATGTGATGCCTATACATATGATCATTGCCTTGGATATCGTCATAATTATTTGCTTTTCTGTTAATTGCCCAACCGTAATTTGTTTACCCATCGTATGCTATTTTCTTGAGAGAAGCCTCTCGTGAAAACTACGACCCCTTGGTCTATTTCCTATCATATTAAAACCAAAAATACCTTGCTGCAATTTTTCTTTATTTATTTTATTTTGTGTTTTAGTTAGATCTATTTATAAAATCTCATACAATTTAATATATCTCAATACCGTTGAGGGATTGACAAACCCTTCACGAGTTGGGTTGCAAGTATTTGTTGTTTGTGTGTAGGTGTTGTTTACATAGTGTTTCTTGGTTCTCCTACCGGATTGTTAACCTTGGTTTCATAACTGAGGGAAATACTTACCTTTGTTGTGCTGCATCATCCCTTCCTCTTCGGGGAATTACCAATGTAGATACAAGCAACCAGTACGAATTTCTGGTGCCGTTGTCAGGGGGACATAATCAACATCTATCAAGTACCTACGCATAAACTCTCATCTCCTTGCAATTTACTTTATTTTCCATTTGCCTCTCGTTTCATCTCCCCCACTTCTAAATTTTTTTTACAAAAATAAAAAATATTGCCTTTTGCCTTTTTTGCTCGTTTGCTTGCTTTTTGCCTTCATGACTCAAAATACAGAAAGGAAAACAAAAATTTAAAGATAATTATGGATCCAATTTAAGTTTCTACTCGGATCATCTTCGATCCATTTGTGCTCGTGCTATGAATGTCAATTGTGCTAATGATATGCAATGATGCAAGCTTGGGGAGGATGATTTTTTCATGTCCACTACTTGTTGCAATGATCATATTGGGGAGATTATGCTTCTTATGATCTTCAAAATTTATTTAAGCCTCATGATGAATATGTTATTCATAGTATTGTTTGCAAAAATATTGTAAGTGGGTTTGGAAGAATGTCAACTTTAGGTAATAATGATCCAACTTTGGAGAATTATCAAACTGGTGAATTTTTTGATAAAAGTGGGCTTGGAGAGGTCATGACTTTATTTGATGATAATCCCACTATTTTGGAAGAGTGTCAACTTTGCATGCATGTGAATAATGTAGAGAATAAGTTATGTGATAGCTATATTATTGAATTTTATTATGATCTTACATGTAATTATTATGAGATAGGAAAATATGGTTGTAGAAATTGTCATGTTATTAAATTTCCTCTCGTTATGTTGAGATTGTCAATGTTTTATTCCTCTCCTTTGCATATGCTAGATATTTATTGTCTTGATAATTTGTTTGCTTATAAAATGCCTATGCATAGGAAGTATGTTAGACTTAAATGCGGTTTTCACATGCTATATGATGCTCTCTTTGTACTTCAATTCTTGTCTTTCATCCGAGCATCATTAAAATTATCAATGCCTAGCTAAAAGGCTTTAAAGAAAAGCGCTTGTTGGGAGACAACCCAATATATTTTCTTTATATTCTTCAATAAATATGCAATTATACTTCTGTTATGATTGTGCTTTTTATGTTTTAATTAGTGTTTGTGCCAAGTAAAGCCGATCCTATTGAAAACAGAAACTTTTGCACCCAGTTTTGGAATTTTGTAAATTCATAGAAATGTTCTATTGCTCTGATTTTTTTACAAATGATTGACATACAAATTTCCTACGTTTTCCTAAGTTTTCATTTTTTTGGAGTTACAGAAGTATGAGCTTAATTCAGGTTTCTACAAACTATTTTTTTTGACATATTCTGTTTTCGTTACCTTCTGTGCTTATTTTGATGAATCTATGGATTGTATCGAGGGGTATAAGCCATGGTAAAGTTGGAATACTATAGGTATAATGCAGCAATAAAATATGAATGGGTTGCAACAATACTTAAAGTAGTGACTTGTCTTCTTATACTAACGTATCTCATGAAGTTTTTGTTCAGTTTAGTGTGATTGAAGTTTTCAATTTTTCAGTGAGATCACGATGGATGAAGGAATAAGGAGTGACACGAGCCTAAGCTTGGGGATGACCATGGCACCCCAAGGTAATATTCAAGGAGTACCGATCAACTAAGCTTAGGGATGCCCTGGAAGGCATCCCCTCTTTCTTGTAACGACCATCAGCAATTTTACTTGGATTTATATTTTTATTCGTCACATATCATGAGTTTTGCTTGGAGTGTCTTGTATTATATGAGTTTTTGCTTGTTTTGCTTTTTAGGTTGTCACAATTATCCTTGTTGGACACCTATATGAGAGAGCCATAATTATGTTATGATTTGTTAGAATTGCTCTATGTGCTTCCTTAAATTTTTTTGAGCTATGGAATTGCTCCAATACTTCACTTATATCTTTTTTGAGCATGGTGGTGCTTTAATTTTGAAGAAATAATCTCATGCTTTACTTACATTATTTTGAGAGTTAGTAGTTTTTTTTAAGAAATATACTCTCATGCTTCACTTAGATTATTTTGAGAGTTAGTAAAATTTTAAAAAAATATGCTCTCATGCTTCACTTAGATTATTTTCAGGATTAGATTTTTTTGAAGAACTATCCTCTCACGCTTCACTTATATTAATTTGGGAGTTGAAAATTTTGAAGAATTATTTATGCTCTTGTGCTTCACTTAAATTTCTTTGAGAGCTTGTTATTAACAATAGCAATTTGTTTAAAATACGAAATTAGTCCCAAAGTGATAGATATCCAAGAGGGATAATTAAAATTGTCATGAAGATCATTGGATATTAAAACTTGATTCCTTGCAATAGTTTTGCAATATGGAGACAGTAATATGTGCGTCATGTTGGTGAGTAATTATGCTTTAGTAAGAATATTGGTGTTAAGGTTTGTGATTCCCTATGCAAGCATGAAAGTCAATAGTTATGCAATGAAGTTACATCCTACTTGTGGTGCATTATCCGGTGTTAGTTATGTTCCATGCTCGTTTATGATCATTTTTGTTTTTTGGTTGGTTGCTTCTCAATCTATTTGCTAGCCTTTCCTTATACTAAGCAGGAATACTACTTGTGCATCCAACTCCCTAAACCAAGTTGTGCCAAATGAGTTCACCATATCTACCCATATGTTGTATTTCCATGTCGTTCCAAGTAAATTTGTATGTGCCAACTCTAAATTTGAAAATGAATTTCCTTTTTGTGTGTCCGTACCACTCATGATGTGGCAGGGGGTGGCCTATATTTTCCATGCTAGGTATGTTATTCTCAAGATGAGTGTTTATTCACTTGTCATTGCATGGGAGTGTGGAATGTAATAGGGATGCCCAGTCCCGAAATGAATTTTTTTACTTTATGTTGTTCATAATAAATTCCTTGGAAAGTGTTGGTATGGAAGGCACCCATGGATTTGGCTAGCCATGGATTGTGAAAGAATGGCGGAAAAAGGAATATATTTTACTTTATATTTGGGAACCGCCTATGATTTACCTAGCATGGAAGATATTGGGAATTCCCGGTCGTTTTCGTTGACGGGAAAAGCATGCCTCTCAAAACAAATTCATCTCTCAATTCAAGCTTTGAGCTCTGGCACCTCTACAAATCTCTGCTTCCCTCTATGAAGGGCCTATCTTTTTTACTGTTATGCAATTTTTTTTATTTGAGTTTCCATCTTCTCATATAAAGCAATAACTAGGGAACACTATTATCATACTTGTGCATTGGATGTAGCTAATATTTGAGTGTGTTTCATGAATGGATCAATGATTGAGCATAATGGGCTAGGGATAGCTTTCTTTAGCATTGATATTTTGAAAGAGATGGTTGCTTGTTGATATGCTTGAGTATTGAGGTCTTCATGTCAAATTATAGACTATTTCTTTGAATCAGTTAAAGCCCAAATGTCCATGCTACAAAAGAAAAGAATATGTGATGAATATGATAGGTAGCATTCCACATCAAAAATTCAGTTTTTATCATTTACCTACTCGAGAACGAGAATGAATTAAGCTTGGGGATGTTGATACGTCTCCAATGTATCTATAATTTTTTATTGTTCCATGCTATTAAAGTATCAATCTTGGATGTTGTATATTCATTTACTAGCAACTTTATATCATTTTTTGGGACTAACCTGTTGACATAGTGCACAGTGCCAGTTCTTATTTTTTGCTTGTTTTTTACTTCGCAGAATATCAATACCGAACGAAGTCCAAATGCCACAAAACTTTCTGGAGATTTTTTCTGGCCAGAAGACACCCTGGGAGCCAAATGAGCACATGAGAGGAGGCCCGTGGGGCCCACTAGGCACCAGGGTGCGCCAGAGGCCCCCGGCGCGCCCTGATGTGTTATGGAGCCCATGGAACCTTCTGGACTCACCTCTGCCTCTATAAATACCCTAAAATCCCAAAAACCCCAGGGGAGTTGTCAGAACACTTTTCCAGCCACCGCAAGTTCCAGAACCACAAGATTCAATCTAAAGGCCTTTTCCTGCACTTTGCCGGACGGGTGTTCGTGCAATGGTAGGCCCCTTATGTTTTGGAGTTTGTTGACATAAACAATATGGGACTTATGTGTTTGCTAATGCCCACAAAGTAACAGGTCCCTGAAATCACGAGGAGTTTAATGCAAACGATGAAGATAATCTCCCTGCAGTGCAATGAAGGTTATCATGGAAGATTACGATAACAAGTGTGACCCCTCAAAAATTGCTGAAGTGAAGCAATTGGTTCGGTGTCTGTACGAGGAAAATGACTACTTCCAAGGAGATTGAAGATGACGTGAAGACGTAGCATTTATTTCGTTCTTCTTCTTCTTCTTCTCTTTATTGAGTCATAGGACCACCGTACTATTAAGAGGGGTGTAGCGTTTGAAACTTTGATTCTCTGATGCTAAACCCAAATCCTATGTAAGTTGCGAGAGAAATATCTTTATGTTCCGAGCAAATACTTGCCAGCAAGAGACAGTGATCTTCTTCGCTGCGAGAGATTTGTCTCAGACCGAGTTAGCATTACTTGTTCCTCAAGTAATGTTACCGTTGCTCCAAAATCCGACTGTTGTGAATGTGTCGGTTGGCCATTGGCTCGACCATGTGTCCAAAATGGTCATTTCCCATCTGGGAAGGCTGCGGCTATAAATAGCCACCCCGCACCGGCTTTGTCCGCTGGCTGCTCCATTTGATTCTGAGAAGTTTGTTGAGCAACCCCCTCTTTGAGTGGTTTGAGTTTGAAATCCACCGAGAGGAAAACCCCTAGAGCCGAAGAATTAGATAGTGGTTTAGCATCACCTATTACTATTGAGAGCTGCAAACTCTCTAGACGGTTAGGTGTCAATTTCTTCAGAGACCAAGAGTGATCGTGGTTCTCGAAGAAGAAGTCTGTAAAGATTCGGAGATCGCCTCAAGTATCTACCACAAGTGATCGGCATTGGTTGACGAACCAATTGTCGAGGAAAATAGGGTGAAGAGAGTTTATCTTCTGTGTTATGTCAAAGCCCCCCCCAAACAAACATAGTCCTTGTGCAGAAGGACAAACTGGTCTAACAAATACCCTATCCCCATCGAGCACCACTAGTTTCCTCTGCTACCCATGTTTACATTTGATCTGTTTTCCTTCGTGTAATTTGTCTCGATGCATGCTTTAGTTTCCATTCGGTATCTAGTTTTAGCTCGCTATAGTTTGTTTTTCATTCGCTCCGCTACTGGGTACCGAGCGTTTTGAGATTTCCGAAGAAATTTTAAAACTCCCATTCACCCCCTCTGGTAGACATACTTCATTCCTACAAGGGGGAAACAATCACGGAGGGGTTCTTCATCATCCTTGTCGCCCCTCCAATGATGCGTGAGTAGTTTACCATAGACCTACATGTCTATAACTAGTATCTAGATGGCTTCTTCTCTCCTTTTGATCTTTAATACAATGTTCTCCTCGATGTTCTTGGAGATCTATTTGATGTAACTCTTTTTTGCGGTGTGTTTGTTGGGATCCGATGAATTGTGAGTTTATGATCACATCTATCCATGAATATTATTTGAGGTTTTGCTGAACTCTTTTATGAATGATCTTTATAGCTTCGTATCTGGTTTGGCCAACTAGACTGATTTTTCTTGCCATGGGAAGAGGTGCTTTGTGATGGGTTCGATCTTGCGGTGCTCAATCTCAGTGAACAAAAGAGACATGACCCGCATGTATCGTTGCTATTAAGGGTAACAAGATGGGGTTTGATCATACATGGGTTTATCTTGTCTACATGATATCATCGTTCTTATTACATTACTCTATTTTTTCATTAACTTAATACACTAGATGCATGCTAGATAGCGGTCGATGTGTGGAGTAATAGTAGTCGATGCAGGAAGGAGTCGGTCTACTAATCTTGGATGTGGCGCCAATATACATGATCATTGCCTTGGATATCATCATAATTATTTGCTTTTGTGTCAATTTCCCAACCGTGATTTGTTTACCCATCGTATGATATTTTCTTGAGAGAAGCCTCTAGTGAAAACTATGCCCCCGGGTCTATTTCCTATCATATTAAAACCAAAAATACCTTGCTGCAATTTTTCTTTGTTTATTTTGTTTTGTATTTTAGTTAGATCTATTTATCAAATCTCATAAAATTTAATCTATATCGATACCGTTGATAACCCCTTCACGCGTTGGGTTGCAAGTATTTGTTGTTTGTGTGCAGGTGTTGTTTACATAGTGTTGCTTGGTTCTCCTCCTGGATTGATAACCTTGGTTTCATAACTGAGGGAAATACTTACCTTTGTTGTGCTGCACCATCCCTTCCTCTTCGGGGAATTACCAACGTAGATACAAGCAATCACCAATCTTCGTCAACATCTTCAACAATGATATGTCTCCAATGTATCTATAATTTTTGATTATTCCATGCTATTATATTATTTGTTTTGGATGTTTTATACACATTAATATGCTATTTCATATTATTTTTGGGACTAACCTATTAACCTAGAGCCCAGTGCCAGTTTATGTTTTTTCCTTGTTTTTTAGCTTCACGGAAAAGGAATACCAAACGGAATAAAACCTTCGCGATGATTTTTCTTGGACCAGAATACACCCCGGCGATTTGGAGATCAAGTCAGAAGAGCCACAAGGCGGCCACAAGGGGGGAAGGCGCGCCCCCTGCCTTGTGGGCCCCTCGTGACTCTCCTGACCTAATTCTACCTCCTATATATATTCACATATATTCCCAAACCACCAGCAGAATCCACGAAAACACTTTTCCGCCGCGGCAACCTTCTGTACCCGTGATATCCCATCTTGGGGCCTTTTCCGGCGTCCTACCGGAGGGGGATTCGATCACGGAGGGCATCTACATCAACTCTATTGCCCTTCCGATGAAGCATGAGTAGTTTAACTTAGACCTATGGGTCCATAGCTAGTAGCTAGATAGCTTCTTCTGTCTCTTTGATTCTCAACACCATGCTCTCCTCGATGTTCTTGGAGATTGATCTAATGTAATCTTCCTTTGTGGTGTGTTTGTCGAGATCTAATGAATTGTGGATTTATGGTCAGCTTATCTATGAATATTATTTGAATCCTCTCTGAATTCTTTTATGCATGATTTGATATCTTTGTAATTCTCTTCGAACTATCAGTTTAGTTTGGCCAACTAGATTGGTTTTTCTTGCAATGGGGGAATTGCTTAGCTTTGGGTTCAATCTTGCGGTGTCATCACCCAATGATAGTAGGGGTAGCGAGGCACATATTGTATGTTGCCATCGAGGATAAAAGATGGGGTTTACATCATATTGCTTGAGTTTATTCCTCTACATCATGTCATCTTACTTAAAGCGTTACGCTGTTCTTCATGAACTTAATACTCTAGATGCAGGAAGGAGTTGGTCAATGTGTGGAGTAATAGTAGTAGATGCAGGTAGGAGTCGGTCTACTTGACATGGACGTGATGCCTATATTTCATAATCATTGCCTTAGATATCGTCATAACTTTGCGCTTTTCTATCAATTGGTCAACAGTAATTTGTTCAGCCACCATATTATTTGCCATCTCGAGAGAAGCCTCTAGTGAAACCTATGGCCCCCGTGTCTATTTCCCATCATACTAGTTTCCGACCTTCTATTTTCCATCATACAAGTCTCCGATCTACTATTTTGCAATCTTTTACTTTCTGATCTATAATCCGAAAATGCCAAAGTATTTACTTTATCTTTTGTTTAGTTTTATCTATCTCTATCAGATCTGTGAGCAGGAGAGATCGAGAGAGTAATGCACCTTGAGTGCTCTCATTGCATTGCTGTGATTATATACACGAGTCGTACATATACAGGGCGCATAGCACAGGAGAGAGAGGGAGAGTGGGACACACGACGTGCGAGAGGTGGGGGGCATGCACGACGTGCATGGCCATGCAGCTAGTCTAGGGCAGCAACTGCTTACAATATCTCACTTTTGCAAGTGGCCGTGAAGGGATTGACAACCCCTTTATCACGTTGGGTGCAAGTGTTTGATTGTTTGTGCAGGTATTGGTGATTTGTGCGTTGTCTCCTACTTTATTGATACCTTGGTTCTCTAAGGGAAATACTTATCTCTACTTTCCTGCATCACCCTTTCCTCTTCAAGGGAAAAACCAATACAAGCTCAAGAAGTAGCAGGAAGAATTTCTAGCGCCGTTGCCGGGGAGATCTATGCCAAGTCAAGACATACCAAGTACCCATCATAAACTCTCATATCTTGCATTACATTATTCACCTTTTGCCTCTCGTTTTCCTCTCCCCCACTTCTAAAACGAAATACAAAAAGATTTGCCTTTTTCTTCGCCCTTCTTCTGTTCGTCTTTTTGTTTGCCATTTATGTCTTACTTGGCTTGTTTGCTTGCTTGCTTGGCATAATTGTGTATTTATTGAAATTCGGAAACAAAAAGTTTATGGATCCTCATCCACTTGCTAATCTTTTTAAGAGGTCCAATTATGATGAACCTATTGCTAGTGAGTTGAGTGAACTAGATTATCTTTATGAAGTTTTGCTTGAAATTCGTGAATCTGAAAATTTTGATGAAGTGCTAAAAGAGGAAATTTATGAAGTGATTCACGATTGTGCCTTGAATAAAAAGCATGATTGCAATGATGTTATTATAAATTCTATTAATGCCAATTGTGTTAATGATATGCAAAACCCTAAGCTTGGGGATGCTGATTTTGCTATGTCTACTACTTGTTGCAATGATCATGATTGGGGTGATTCTTCTTATGATCTTGAAAATTTATTTAAGCCCCATGATGAATATGAGATTGACAATAATGTTTGCAATAATATTGAAAGTGGGTTTGGAAGAGTGTCAACTTTAGATCGTAGATATTTGGAGAATGTTCAATCTTATGAAATTTTTGATAAAAGTGGGTTTGGAGAGGTCATGACTTTAGTTAATGTTAATCCCACTATTTTTGAAGAGTGTCAGCTTCGCATGCATGTGGATTGTGTTGAGAATATGTTATGTGATAGCTATACTGTTGAATTTGCTTATGATCCTACATGTAATTATTATGAGAGAGGAAAATATGGTTGTAGAAATTTCCATGTTACCAAATTACCTCACGTTTTGTTGAGATTGTCAACGTTTTATTCATGTCCTTTGCATATGCTAGATATTTCTTGTCTTGATAATTTGTTTGCTTACAAAATTCCTATGCATATGAATTATATTAGACTTAAGTGTGTTTGCCACATGTTTTATGATGCTCTCTTTGTGCTTCAATTCTTGTCTTTCATGTGAGCATCATCGAAATCTCAATGCCTAGCTAAAAAGGCTTTAAAGAAAAGCGCTTGCTGGGAGACAACCCAATATTTTTACATGCTCTTTTTAAATAAATAATTCATCTAGCCTCTGGTTAGATGTGTTTCTGGTGTTTTAATTAGTGTTTGTGCCAAGTAAGACCTTTGGGATGGCTTACAGTGATAGTTAATTTGATCTTGCTGAAAAACAGAAACTTTTGCGCTCAGGAAAACAATTCTTATTTTTAACATAAGCGTGATAAAATACTGATTCTTTTTACAGAATATTAATATACAAATTAGTCAGGTTTTCCTATTTTTTCAGAATATTTGGAGCTATATAAGTATTCGAGAGTTATAATTTACTACAAATTGTTCTGTTTTTGACAGATCCTGTTTTCTATGTGTTGTTTGCTTATTTTGATGAACCTATGGGTAGTATCGGGGGGTATGAACCATGGAAAAGTTGGAATACAATAGTTATTACACCAATATAAATAAAAAATGAGTTCACAACAGAACCAGAAGTGGTGATTTATTTCTTATACTAACGGAGCTTATGAGATTTTCTGTTGAGCTTTGTGTTGTGAAGTTTTCAAGTTTTGGGTGAGGATTTCATGGACTATAGAATAAGGAGTGACAAGAGCCTAATATTGGGGATTCCCAAGGCACCCCAAGGTGATATTAAAGGACAACCAAGAGCCTAAGCTTGGGGATGCTGTAGGATCGAAAGTATGTCTAGAGGGGGGGGGGTGATTAGACTACTTGACCAAATAAAAATCTATCATTTTTCCAATTTTAAGTCTTGGCAGATTTTAGCAACTTAGCACAAGTCAAGCAATCAATCTACACATGCAAGTCTAAGAGTATAGCAGAGGAATGTAAAAACATTGCACATGAAGGTAAAGGGAGGAGTTTGGAGGGAGCAAACACAATGTAGACACGGAGATTTTTGGCGTGGTTCCGATAGGTGGTTCTATCATACATCCACGTTGATGGAGACTTCAACCCACAAAGGGTAATGGTTGCGCGAGTCCACGGAGGGCTCCACCCAGGAAGGGTCCATGAAGAAGCAACCTTGTCTATCCCACCATGGCCATCGCCCATGAAGGACTTGCCTCACGTGGGTAGATCTTCACGAAGTAGGCAATCTCCTTGCCCGTACAAACTCCTTGGTTCAACCCCACAATCTTGTCGGAGGCTCCCAAGTAACACCTAACCAATCTAGGAGACACCACTCTCCAAATGGTAAAAGATGGTGTGTTGATGATGAACTCCTTGCTCTTGTGCTTCAAATGATAGTCTCCCCAACCCTCAACTCTCTCTCACAGATTTGGATTTGGTGGAAAGATGATTTGAGTGCAAAGCAACTTGGGAAGGCTAGAGATCGAGATTCTTGTGGTTGTAATGGAATATCTTGGTCTCAACACATGAGTAGGTGGTTCTCTCTCAGAAAATGTATGGTGGAAGTGTAGGAACGTTCCGATTGCTCTCTCCATAAATGAAGAGTGGGTGGAGGGGTATATATAGCCTCCACACAAAATCTAACCGTTACACACAATTTACCAAACTCAACGAGACCAAATCATGAAACTCAGTCAGACCGATTTAGTTCAAAATGTGAACATTAGGATTTTCGGTGGGACCGACATGTCAACTCGGTGGGACCGGTTTCATTAGGGTTAGGGCATAACATAATCTCGGTGAGACCGATCACATAAACTCGGTAAGACCGATTTCTATAATAGGCAAACAGAGAGTTGGTCAGGCAAACTCGGTGGGACCGAATCGCTCATTTCGGTGAGATGGAAACGTTACGAACGGGAAACAAAGAGTTTGCATTGCGAACTCGGTGGGACCGATCGCTCATCTCAGTTAGACCGAAATGTGACGAAGGGAAATAGAGAGTTTGCAATCCCATCTCGGTGAGACCGAGATCCCTATCGGTGAGACCGAACTGATTAGGGTTTCTGGCTGTGGCTATGTCAAATGAACTCGGTGGCGCCGGATAGATCAAATCGGTGGGGCCGAGTTCACTTTTGTTGTTTGATATATGTGGATATGAGAAAGTGGTTGAGGGCTTTTGGAGCATATCACTAAGCATTTTGAGCAAGCAAGCCATTAAGCAACACCTCATCCCCTTTTAATAGTATTGGCTTTTCCTATGGACTCAGTGTGATCTTGGGTCACTAAAATAAAATGTAGAGTCTTGAGCTTGAGCCAATATGTATCCTTAGCAATTTGAGGGGTCCACATTCCTAGTCCATGCCATGCCAATCATTGAACTTTCTGAAATGATCATCTTGAAAGAGTATTAGTTCAATGAGCTATATGTTGTTAGGAATTACCAAAACCACCCAGGGATAGTTGCACTTTCAATCTCCCCTTTTGGTAATTTATGACAACATATAGATCTAAGCTTCGGCAAATGATAATAAGATTGAAATACATCATCGCTTTGAGAAGTATGTGATAAGCAAGAGCTCACCCTAAATTTGTGCATTATTTAAAAAATTTCTTTTGAATGCAAATGCACAATCAATTAGGATCATGGCTTACTCTTCCATGTCACATACATCTTGGTGGAGCGCTCAAAATGATAGAGAGTAAAAAAATATGCACTCATCACCAAGGCAAAGTGAATGATCATATAAGAGAGATATGAGAGATAACATCATTCAAGCACAAGCATTAATGTAGGATATGATAAAACACATGATCATACAAGTATCTCACACACATAGACATAAAGTATCAAGCAAGCACACAAAATAAGTATCAACCAAAAGACAAAGAAGGCAAAAGAAGCAAAGCTCTCTCTCTCTCTCTCGACGCCTGTGATCTACATACTTTCTCCCCCTCTGGTGACAAGTTACCAAAAAGCTTGAAAATGCATAGTGTTATGTGTCTCTCTAGGCTTGATCTTTGGGAGGAGGCACTGAGAGGACTCCAAGGATGAATGCATCTATGGAAGTTGTTGGAGCTGGTGGAGTGGGAACTGGAGGTGGCACTGATGCTGTGGCTGCAGGTGCTGATGTAGTAGCTCTAGTGTCAGTCACTGGCATTGCAACAGATCTCTACCTCTTGGCACTCTCTGAAAGGCATCTGTGGTAGCCTGCCCTTTCCTCTCCTCAGCTTCTTCCTAGAGCTGCTCAACTGCTATCTAGATCTCTGTCACCTTTAAATCAAGATCATAAAATTTAGTCTCAATGATCCTTCTTCTTGGCATAGACATCTAGGTCATCTTCTTGCTCTTCAGGTGCGTTGATCAATTTTGCCCATTCATCAACTGTAGATTGGTACCTAGTACCTTCAGACATCTAGACAATTTTTCCATTAGGATAGAAGTGTGCTGTGGAGTAGAATTGCATGATGAGTTTATCATTCCATTTGGTCAACTTCTGACCCACAAACTCGTCTACTCCACATTGCCTGAAGCTGTCATGCACTCCTGGAAAATGGTCTCCATTGTCATCAATGTATTCCCAATCTGCCCCCATTTTATATCACAAACAATTGGCTTCTTGTCAAGCAATATGGTCTCATAGAAGTCTTGCTGCTCTTTGGTGTGGAACCTGTAATCAACAGCAATCCTTCTCCTCATAGCATATGGGTCAGATTGTCTCCATAGTCTGAGTCATGCATCCTTCCTTATCTTCATGTTTTCTGCCACTGGATGGCTGTCATCATGATCTGGAGTCTTGGGTTTGAGATTCCTAAGCACTTGGGCTTGAATATCTTCTTCAGTTTTAGGCACTGGGCCTTGTTCTTCTCAGCAGCAGGAATATTTCTTGTGCTCCTCTTGGGTGCAGTCTTTGGAGGTGGAGCAGAAGCTTTGGGAGATGTCTTGGGCTTAGAAGGAGCAGCCCCAGACTTGATGGCATCTCCTATCATCTTTTGAGACTTGGGTACCGGTGCAACATCTTCTTCTTCTTCTTGTCCTTCTTCTTCTTCTTCTTCTTCTTCTTCTGGAACATCCATCATAGAGGATCTTCCAATGACTTTGGCCATAGTTTTCTTGACCCTTTCTTTCCTTTTCTTGCCCTCTCCAGCAGCCTCCTCAACATGTGACTTGGAAGTTTCGATAGTTGAGGCCCTGGCTTTTAAGGTTGGCACCCTCTTTGCAAGAGCCTTCTTGTGCATGCCAGGCTTGGTGGATGCAGATAAGCCAAACTCCTTCTTAACAACCTTTTTCTTGGAGCTCACTTCTTCCTTAGCAGCAACATAATCCTCATCCTCTGAGTCTGAGTTTCTCTTCTTCCTTGTCCTTGTAGCTACCTTGGGAAAGTTGCTTGGGGTACTCCTGCTACCCTCATCATAGCTGCTAGAGGGACTAGTGCCCTCACTCAGGTTCATCTGCTCTTCTGACTTGTTCTGGCTATCATTCTGATCGGACATTCTGGCAAAGCAAACTGACAGCTAACCCTGTGAATAGTTATGGAGGAGATATGGATGAGCGTCACAAAGTGCATAGATTTTGCAAAACAAATGAGTCAAAAACTTAGTTTTAGTTTTCCACAGAAAGCATTTCAGAGCTATCGACTTGTTAAACTCGGTGACACCGAAGCAACTTTTGGAGTCTAAACTAGTGAAATCGGTCAGACTGAGACACAGTTCGGTGACTCTGAGATTGCTAGGGTTTCACTGAGAGTTGAACTCGGTCACATCGATTTGCAAGTTTCGGTCAGACGGAAAAGTGCAAGTGCAATGGCCTAAGCCAAATCAG
The DNA here is from genome assembly GCF_003073215.2 of Triticum urartu. NCBI lineage: Eukaryota > Viridiplantae > Streptophyta > Magnoliopsida > Poales > Poaceae > Triticum > Triticum urartu. Next base: position 243,729,400 of record NC_053023.1, on the reverse strand, counting down.
TTAGACCGATTTCCACAACTCGGTCGGTCCGAGATGAGTTCCGCAAAAACCTAACCCTAAATTTTCGAATCAAATCTAATCTAAGGGATGTTTTTGCTGGACAGGATGATTTCATACGTGGTAAAGAACATGGCATTTGCTTTGTGCTAACAATCGGAGTAAAGGAACAACACAAAGATTCGAACTCATACCCTAGTTCGGTGATGAGCTCGCTATGGCGGCAACGGCGGGGTTGAATTCCATTGACAGCGACGGAGACTAGCGGCGGGAGGTCGCTGGTGACGAGAGGACGATCCGGAGACCCGAGGCGGCAGAGCAGGACACATGCGGGCTGAGAGGTTTTGGAGAAATTTCTAAAATTTGACCCAACGGTATATATATCACGTTCCTGTCAGTGTGACCGAGTGGAACAACTCGGTGGCACCGAGATGCAGAATCGCAAGCGGTTACTGCAACTCGGTGTGACCGAAAAGTTCTAATCGGTTGCACCGAGATTGAAAACCTAGATCAACTCAGCGAACTCGGTCAAACCGAAAAGGATGAATCGGTCAGACCAAAATGCACAGAGAGGTTTTGGAAGTTTAAGTCTATGACGAATCAGGGACTCCGAGTGCTCCTCACACAGAGTGTTCGAATCTGACTTGATCAAACATTATGATGTAGCATGAATAGAGTTTGAGACGAGAATAGCATAGATAGCTAGAGGAAGTTCTTAGGCATTCTTGTCCATCCATTTGGCGAAAGAAAAAGAGCCAAACAATCAAAGCAACAAATGGATGTCCTTGAATGAATAAAATATGCAACCAACATGCTCACACAATGAAATGGCAAATGAAATATGTGATAAAGCATGCACAAACACTCTACCATCTATCAAGCAATTTTGCGATGACTAGGTCATCTATATATGAGTATATTGACTTAGGAGTGAAATGAGAACATTTGATCATAGGTCATACTCATTATTTAAGAACAAGTGGGGTTACCACTTTTACATAAAGCATTGTTGTTTTCACACCAATAGAGTTGCTTTAGATCAAATCTTAGAGTAAAGCTCCCCCTAGATGTGATATCCCCCCTAAGAGGGATGAACTAACCTTGGGTTTTGTCGATGATGACTTCATGTAGATGTTGAAGACGTGGATGCTCAATGTTGATTTACATCATTCGGAGCAATCCATTGGAGTGAGTTGCACTTTCAATACCTACATGGGTTAGTCCCACAAGGAACAAACAAGGATATCCATAGACATAAAGTGAAGTTCACACAAGATGATGTCCATGAAAGCATTGGGTTACCTTGTCCCTTGTCTTACCAACAAGAGGGTTTGTGACTCCTTGAACTAGTGCAAGACTTGGAAGTTCTTTGCACTTGTCCTCGCTAGGATGATATGAGTGAAGTATGTTGGTGGAGTCACCCTCGAGAACTCTCTAGTTCTTATTCTTTGGGATCCACACCATCTTGATCAGAATCCTTGGAGTTGTAGTCGTACTTGATGAAGTAGAACTTGATGTTGTCTTGGGAACCCACTTAACCAAGGCCTTGGGAGCTTCTTTGAATGCATCAATCTCTTCTTGAAGCTTGTCCTTGCCTTTTTGCTTGTGGTCTTGTGGTGGAAGATCATCTTGAGCTTGTGTCCCCTTGAAAGAAGTAGGATCATACTTCTCTTGTTGAGGAACAAACTTTGTCTTGGGGTATTGATCTTCTTCCCACTCAACTCCATTGGCATTGAACTTTCGTTCAAAACCAACACCTTGATTCTTCCGGTGCCTTCCTTGCTTGCGTAAAATTTCCTCAAATTGCTTACTTCTGGCAAGGCTCTTGTAAACACCTTTCTCTATAATTCCCTTCAATAGGCTATTTTCTTGCTCAAGTGTAACTTGGCTAAGAGAATCATTAGTGGAATTAAGAGAACTACTAGAAGCAACAATACTGGATTTAGCATGATTATTGTTACTACTAGAAGAAGAATCTTTCTTACTCTTGTTGCTAGAATTTACTTGTAGCATGTAAGTGGACAAGAGTAAACGCTTGGCAATGTAAGAAGAACTTCTCTTGCGAAGATCATCATTGATTGCTTTTAAGAACCCATGCTCTTGCTCAAGGTTGAGCTTTTCAAAGCATAGCTTCTCATGAGTCTTTAAAAGTTCTTGATGATCTTCCAAGGTAGTTTCATGAGCTAACTTGAGAGTGTTTAATTATTTAGTTAGGCGCTAAATCTCCTTCTTATCATCGTCATTCGTTTTATCTTGATTAGCATGATTAATAGCAATTTAATCATAGTTCTCATCACTAGAGTTGTCAACAAGTAAATCATCATCGCCGAGCAAGTCATCTTCATCACTATTGAAATCAACATACTCGGGGTGTGATACCTTTGGGCCTTTAGCCATGAAGAAAATTCCAATTCCTTCATTTGGTGAGTCAAATATGTCATAGGAGTTGGCTGACACAAGTGCTAGACCGGCAACACCTTCATCTTGAGTATATTCGGAGTCAGAGTGATAACTTCTCTCGGAGTGATTGTCGGATTCGGAACCGGATACCCATTCACCAACATGAGCTTGATGTCTTCATTTTGTGTAGCTCCTTAATGACTTGTCCTTCCTTTCCGAATCTTTGCTTTTGGGAGAGGTTCTACATTCGTAATGATCATCTCTACTCCTTCTCTCTCTTGGAGGTGATTCTTCTCTTCTACTTCTCCTTTTGGGTGAATCTTCTCTTCTTTTGTAGGGAGCCGTACACTCATTGGAGTAGTGTCCGGGTCTTCCACAATTGTAGCAATTACGCTCACGACTTGAAGATTTTTTGTCATTGTAGGACCTTGACTTGGAACTTATTGCTTTGCTTTTACTCTTGCAGAACTTGTTGAAATTCTTCACCATTAGGCTCAATTCTTCATTGAAGGTTTGTTTCTCACTTGATGATGTAGGAGCATCACATGAGGCTTTGTAAGCACCACTTGTCTTATTGTGAAGCTCTTGTTTATCCTTGAGTGGCATCTCATGAGCAATGATTATTCCAGTTACTTCCGTTGGTTTGAGATCTTTGTAATTGGGCATAATTTGGATCAATGTGCACAAGGTATCATGTTTTGCATCCAAGGCTCTTAGGATCTTCTTGATGATGAAGCTACCGGCCATCTCTTCACTTCCTAAGCCAGCAATGTCATGTGTGATGAGAGCAAGCCTAGAGTACATTTCAGTGACACCTTCACCATCCTTTATTTTGAACTTGTCAAGCTGACTTGGAAGCACATCCAATTTGGATTCCTTGACGGAGTCGGTACGTTCGTGCATATCAATCAAAGTATCCCAAATTTCCTTTGCATTCTCAAGACGGCTGATTTTGTTGAATTCCTTGGGACAGAATCCGTTGAAGAGGATATCGCAAGCTTGAGCATTGTATTTTAGCATCTTCAACTCTTCCACGCTAGCTTCACGGTCCGGTTCTCTCCCATCAAAGAATTCACCTTACAAGCCAATACACACAATAGCCCAAACGACAGGGTTATGTCCAAGAATATGCATTTTCATCTTATGCTTCCAACTAGCAAAATTAGTACCATCAAAGTAAGGACCTCTATGGTGGTAATTTCCCTTGCTAGACGCCATACTCTCCTAGGTTGTGAAACCAAGGCTATGATCACCAAAGCTATGGAAATCAAGGCAAATGGAGACCAAAGCTCTGATACCACTTGTAGGTTCGAAAATATGTTTAGAGGGGGGGGGGTGATTAGACTACTTAACAAAATAAAAATCTATCCTTTTCCCAATTTTAAGTCTTGGCAGATTTTAGCAACTTAGCACTAGTCAAGTAAACAACCTACACATGCAAGTCTAAGAGTATAGCAGCGGAATGTAAAACATTGCACATGAAGGTAAAAGGGAGGAGTTTGGAGGGAGCAAACGCAATGTAGACATGGAGATTTTTGGTGTGGTTCCGATAGGTGGTGCTATCGTACATCCACGTTGATGGAGACTTCAACCCATGAAGGGTAACGGTTGCGCGAGTCCACAGAGGGCTCCACCCACGAAGGGTCCACGAAGAAGCAACCTTGTCTATCCCACCATGGCCTTCCCCCACGAAGGACTTGCCTCACGTGGGTAGATCTTCACGAAGTAGGCGATCTCCTTGCCCGTACAAACTCCTTGGTTCAACCCCACAATCTTGTCGGAGGCTCCCAAGTAACACCTAACCAATCTAGGAGACACCACTCTCCAAAAGGTAAAAGATGGTGTGTTGATGATGAACTCCTTGCTCTTGTGCTTCAAATGATAGTCTCCCCAACCCTCAACTCTCTCTCATAGATTTGGATTTGGTGGAAAGATGATTTGAGTGCAAAGCAACTTGGGAAGGCTAGAGATCGAGATTCTTGTGGTTGTAATGGAATATCTTGGTCTCAACACATGAGTAGGTGGTTCTCTCTCAGAAAATGTATGGTGGAAGTGTAGGAACGTTATGATTGCTCTCTCCACAAATGAAGAGTGGGTGGAGGGGTATATATAGCCTCCACACAAAATCTAACCGTTACACACAATTTACCAAACTCGGCGAGACCAAATCATGAAACTCGGTCAGACCGATTTAGTTCAAAATGTGAACATTAGGATTTTCGGTGGGACCGACATGTCAACTCGGTGCGACCGGTTTCATTAGGGTTAGGGCATAACATAATCTCAGTGAGACCGATCACATAAACTCGGTAAGACCGATTTCTGTAATAGGCAAACACAGAGTTGGTTAGGCAAACTCGGTGGGACTGAATCGCTTATTTCGATGAGACCGAAATGTTACGAAAGGGAAACAGAGAGTTTGCATTGCGAACTCGGTGGGACCGATCGCTCATCTCGGTTAGACCAAAATGTGACGAAGGGAAACAGAGAGTTTGCAATCCCATCTCGGTGAGACCGAGATCCCTATCAGTGAGACCGGACTGATTAGGGTTTCTGGCTGTGGCTATGTCAAATGAACTCGGTGGCGCCGGATAGATCAAATCGGTGGGGCCGAGTTCACTTCTGGTTTGGGACATATGTGGATATGAGAAAGTGGTTGAGGGCTTTTGGAGCATATCACTAAGCATTTTGAGCAAGCAAGCCATTCAGCAACACCTCATCCCCTTTTAATAGTATTGACTTTTCCTATGGACTCAATGTGATCTTGGATCACTAAAATAAAATGTAGAGTCTTGATCTTGAGCCAATATGTATCCTTAGCATTTTGAGGGGTCCACATTCCTAGTCCATGCCATGCCAATCAATGAACTTTCTGAAATGATCATCTTGAAAGAGTATTAGTTCAATGAGCTATATGTTGTTAGGAATTACCAAAACCACCTAGGGATAGTTGCACTTTCAGATGCCCCGGAAGGCATCCCCTGTTTCGTGTTCGTCTATCGGTAACTTTACTTGAGGCTATATTTTTATTCACCACATGATATGTGTTTTGCTTGGAGCGTCTTGTATGATATGATTCTTTAATTTTTAGTTTGCCACAATCATCCTTGCTGTACACACCTTTTGAGAGGGACAGACATGAATCGTGATTTATTAGAATACTCTATGTGCTTCACTTATATCTTATGAGCTAGGCAATTTTGCCCTAGAGCTTCACTTATATATTTTTACAGCACGACGGTGGCTTTATTTTGTAGAAATCTCTCATGATTCACTTATATTATTTTGAGAGTCTCTAAACAGCATGGTAATTTGCTTTGGTTATCACTACTGCAAGATGCTGCTAACGCAACACTACGATCAGAGACCCTTTGACGAAACTGTGTGCGATGGCAGAGACATCAAACACAGCTCAGATTTTAGTTACGTGTGCGATGCTGGGCATACGGTTGATCCAGCAGACCTGTTTGCGATGATGAAGAACAACAGAAACGAGCAGCCATATCAATGTGTGTGCGATATATGGCATTTAGTTTGCTTCGATGAACTGCGTTCTATTAGGGAATGCAACAGAAACGGTCAGCCAGATCAAGGTGTGTGTGATATAAGGCATACGGTTCAGTCGGACAAACTATTTTCCATTAGGCAAGAGAATGGAAACGGTTCATCTTAACAAGATGTGTGTGATATGCGGCATTTGCGATGAGCCGAAAGAACACAAACGATTCGTGTAAACCAGATGTGTGTGATACGCAACAAACAGCCCACTCGGATGAACTATTTGCGATGAGAAATTATAACATAGACGGTTACTATAGTAAGTTCGTGTGTGATTCTGTTCATTCAAAAAACTTTGAGAAATGCAAACTAGTTGCTTGCGGTGGCTAGGAGTATCGCACATGATGTGTTTGCGAGTACTCGTGTGTGATGATTAGTAAGTTACACATAATGAACGGCCACAAGGGTGATACGCTGATCATGGAGTCCGAGAAGACCGTCGTTGGAAGGCCGCCGGCTCAGCCTTTTAGCCTATATTTTATTATAATTGTATGCATAAGTAGGTCATGATTGTTTTGTGCCTTGCGGCATGTGGAATTTTAAATTATCCTGAATATATAAGACAATTATTAACCGTTGGCATTGTAAATTTGCCTCAACGGCGAGCATAGCACGCGCAGGGACGCCACAGAGAGCAACCACGTGGTCAACCTTCTGGCACCTCGTGGGAGACGCGGCGTCACATCCATAGGATACGATGGTGATATGATGACCATGTGTGATAGTGGGCAGATACATACACGTACATCCGAGAACAAGGGCCCACGTTTCGGGCTTCCGATGCGTGGCATACGGTTGATCCGAAAGAACTATTTGTGATGAGGCAGAACAACAGAAACGGGGCTTTGTAAGCCCAAAACCATCAATAAATTTTGACTTTGTTTCTCGTCACATTGCAGATTACAACACAATAAGTAATTGCAAATCTGTTCACACAGATCAAACTAATATGTGTTCACACCGATCAAACTAATATGTGTTCACACTTAGCACCGGGCTATAAAAACTACCCACTCGAAAATTACTTCACAGTTCCTCTCTTCTTCACCCATGAAACTGGTCTTTCCTGTCAAGTCGTTCCGCCATGACCGATAGGAGGAGTTTCGGGTGGACATATAACCAGGCAGCAAAGACCAAGGCCGAAGAAGCACTAGAGAGGTCCCGCCGCAAAGCGACATCCGCAACAGAGATGTCCCAACGCGCCGCAGAGCCCTCGAACGAGCTCTCATGGGCACGCGAGGGCTCTCACAAGTGTACTCGCCACATCGGCGATCACAACGAGCTGGCATAGCTGAAGTCCTTGGCCGCCGCTGATGACATTCTCGCTGGCCTCATTAAGCAGCAGGAGCTGGTCGACGGCTTAATGAAGCTGCTCGAGATCAGCGATGCCTCGATTGACAAGGTGACCAGCCTCGTCGAGCAACTCATGGGTGACAATGCGAAGCTCCTCAAGGCGCTCGCCAAGAAGGAGGAGGAGGCCGCCGGCTAGAAGATACTACATGAGCAGAGCAGTGCCTCGAGGATGACACTGACAGCGTTCATCGAGGAACTGATGGGTGACTTGAGGAAGCTCCAGATCGAGCGCGAGCAGGAGGTGGAGGAATCTGTGGCTGCTTTCAAGCAAAGTCGTGAGGAATTGAAGAAGGAGCTGGAGGATGTCGTCGCCCAGCGATCCATCGACGAGTAGAGACAGTAGTGATCCAGATCGTTGTCTGGGATTTCCTTCTTCTCTTGCCCCCGTGTCTTCCGGGCTTTGCCACATGTGGCATTTTAAATTATCCGGAATATGTAAGACAATTATTATCTGCGCCATTCTAAATTTGTTGTTGTATTATCCGTTGCCATTTTATTTATGGTCGTATCATCCATTGGCGTATGTGGCAATTTAAATTAGGCCAGAATACGAGTTGAAAACACGAACAAAGCAAATGTTGCCATGGGATCACAAGCAAACACCCTCCATGCAGGTGCTTTAATTAACCCATTAATGTAGAAGTTGTGAGCGAGGCGGGCGGCGGCTGGTGCATGGAGGTCAAAGAGCTTGCTTCCCGGTGAGCATGGGCGGCCTTGCTGCTCGCACGTGTCCCATCGAGCCTGCGAGGTGGACAGGATGCACACATCCCATCGAGCCTGTGTGGCAGACTGCTCGCACGCGTCCCGTCGAGCGTGCACGACAGAATTCTCGCTCTCATCTCGTCTAATCAAACAACTGCATGCACGCCACCGAGTATGGTTAAATTTTTACACGGTTCATATAATACAACCATTTGCGATATTAATGTGTCAGCCTTTTGTTTCAAAAAGGACTTTGTTGGCTACTAATGTGTGCGCCTCTTCTCAAACTGGATAATTTTTTTACCACGACATATATGTGCCATGTCATGAAACCATGCCAAGTTTCATGTTTTTTGGGTGAGTTTTTTATTTACTGGGATTTAAAAACTGAGATTCTCAATGTTTCAGGACGATGGCACGTTTATAATTCATTCCCATTCCTTAAATGAGACCTAAACATGCACCCAATGACACATGTACGATTTCCCACCCATTTTGCTTCACTGGAGCATGTGCTTGTAGTTCAAATTTGAATTATGGACTACATTAAATGCGCAGAAAACTTAATTAGTAATATATACAATGGCCAAACGAACCCTGGACAGTTTCAAATTTCAGCATGACACTCCTGTTATTCTATGTTGCCTGTAGAAAACAAAGTTCAAGGCAAGAAGAGGCAGCGATTATCCCACCGAAACACGAGGGTTGCGAGAAGCTTCGGTTTGTAAGAGGCTTGTAATATAGCTTCGCCCAAATTGGGAAATTATATCTACCATGTAGTGACACCATGCCAAGTTTCATGATTTCCTGGTGAGTTTTGGATTTACAGAGATTTAAAAACCGAGATTCGCAATGTTTGTGGCCAAGCCAGGACGGCGAGACGGTTGAATTCATTCCCATTCGTTCCATGGGACCTAAACATGCACCCCAAGGACACATGTATATTTTTTCTAGCCATTTTGGTGCACTGGAGCATGTATTTGTAGTTTGGATTTGAATTATTGACATTAAATGCCTAGAAACTCAATTAATGAATAAAAAGGGTCAAACGAACCCTGAATAATTTCAAAGTTCAGTGCGAATCTCCCGTTGTTCTGTGTTGCATGTAGAAGAAATACGAGGCTAGAAGAGGGAGTGATTATCATTTGGCCCACAAGGGGACACGTTTCCCTATTGAAACCACGAGGGTTCTAGCGTCAGGCTCCAGTTTTGTAAGAGGTTTGCAATAAAGCTTGGCACAAATTGGCAATGTTTTTACCACGACATATATGTGCCATGACGTGACACCATGACACCTATGATGACTTTCTGGTGCGTTTTGGATTTATGGGGATTTAAAAACCGAGATTCCAAATGTTTTGAGGACGAGCCAGGACGCCGGTACGATTGTAATTCGTTCCCATTCCTGGCATGGGACCTAAACATGCACCCAAGGACACATGTACAATTTTTCTAGCCATTTTGGTGAACTTGAGCATGTATTTGTAGTTCATATTTGAATTATGGACATTAAATGCCTAAGAAACTCAATTAGTGTTTAAAAAGGCCAAACGAACCCTGAATAAGTTTAAATTTCAGCATGGATATCATGTCGTTTGATGTTGCCCGTAGAAGAAAATACAAGGCGAAAAGAGGGAGCAATTATGTTTCGCCACAAGGGGAACACATTTCCCTATTGGAACCACAAGGCTTCTTTGAGAGAAGCTCCGGTTTGTAAGAGGTTTGTAATAAAGCTTGGCCCAAATTGGCAATGTTTTTACCATGACATATATGTGCCATGATGTGACACCATGCCACCTTTGATGACTTTTTGGTGAGTTTTGGATTTATGGGGATTTGAAAGACGAGAATCCAAATGTTTGAGGACGAGCCAGGACGCCGATACGGTGGTAATTCGTTCCCATTCCTGCCGTGGGACCTAAACATGCACCCAAGGACACATGTCGTGGGACCTAAACATGCACCCAAGGACACATGTACAATTTTTCTAGCCATTTTGGTGAACTAGAGCATGTATTTGTAGTTCAGATTTGAATTATGGACATTAAATGCCTAGGAAACTCAATTAGTGTATAAAAAGGCCAAACAAACCCTGAATAAGTTTAAATTTCATCATGGATATCCCGTCGTTCCATGTTGCCCATAGAAGAAAATACAAGGCTAAAAGAGGCAGTGATTACGTTTCGCCACAAGGGGAACACGTTTCCCTATCTGAACCACGAGGCTAGCTTCTTTGAGAGAAGCTCCGCTTTGTAATAAAGCTTGGCCCAAATTGGACAATGTTTTTACCACGACATATATGTGCCATGATGTGACACCATGCCTACTTTCATGATTTTCTAGTGAGTTTAGGATTTACGGGGATTTAAAAACTGAGATTCCAAATGTTTGAGGACGAGCCATGACGCTGGTACGGTTGTAATTCGTTCCCATTCCTGGCATGGGACCTAAACATGCACCGAAGGAGACATGTATAATTTTTCTAGCCATTTTGGTGAACTGGAGCATGTTTTGTAGTTTATATTTGAATTATGGACATCAAATGCATAGGAAACTCAGTTAGTGTATAAAAAGGCCAAACGAACCCTGAATAAGTTTAAATTTTAGCACGGATATATTGTCGTTCCATGTTGTCGGTAGAAGGAAATACAAGGTGAAAAGAGGCAGTGATTATCGTTTCCCCCACAAGGGGACACATTTCCCTATCGGAACCACGAGGCTTCTTTGAGAGAGGCTCCGGTTTGTAAGAGACTTGTAATAAAACTTGCACCAAAATGGACAAAAAAATCCTTGACATATATGTGCCATGTCGTGACACCATGCCAAGTTTCACGATTTTCGGGTGAGTTTTGGATTTACTGGGATTTAAAAACCGAGATTTTTCTCACGAAATGTTTCCAAATAGCACACAGTTCACTCACGAAAGCCGTGTGCCTACCAAACCGTGGCCGAGACACCCCCTCCCCCCTGCTGCATGCACGATCTGTGTCGTGCGTTCTGATTGGCCAGAATCCAAACCCCACAGATCGTACGTCTGCATCGTTGGATGCTCCCAGATCGAACGCCAACCCTCGGCCCTTTCGACCGCACATGCAGTGCATGGGTAAGCACTATGCGCATGCGTCGTGCTAGCTCACGCTTCCATCTCTACTACATTTTCTAAACAGGCTACCATTTCCCGCCACTCCTCTCATTGATTTCCCGCCTCTTCTCCCATCGGCTTCTCGCTACCAGTGTCAGTGCTCATTGAAGGCTAGACGGCGACACACCAGCCATGTAAATATCACACACAATTTCTAAAAGCACAAATGTGCGTGATAGGAGGGGGTAGGTCCCATAGGGTGACCAACGTTAAATGCCTTAAAGGCAAGGAGGCAATTCCTATCCGCAAGGTGCCGCTTCCCATCCGCTAGCCTAGTCAAATAGAATACGGAAGTTAA